>NW_008674841.1:17854-19044 GCF_000695815.1 Acanthisitta chloris
GAGTGCCCTCTCAGCTGCTCTGAAGTGATGTGTGCAGCATGAAGAACTCTCCCCTTGCCCTCCTAGTTTAGAGGGGAACATTCCACCATCAATAAACCCCAAAACTGTTTCTTGACCTGAAAGATGTTGCGGTCACCTCCAGTCTAACTGAGAAAACACCAGATACCCAGTTTAAAATATTTCTTGCAGTAGACCCAACTAATTATTTTTCCATCAGCAAGGATCAAGTGGAATTGAGTTCCCTCAACTCCATTAATTTTTCAAAGATAACTTGATGTATCTACCTGTAACACTGACCTAACTGAAAAGACTTTCAAACAGACTGTTTATTAAAGCAGGATATTGACAGAGCTAAACCACAGTGCACAACACAGTACAGAAAGTATAGCTGGCATTGTGCATAGCTGTCACAGGCTGTGAGCACACAACCCTCCTGGGTATTCTGGTTGTGGTTAGGCAGAAGATTAAATGCTCCAGAGATCACTTCCAGATCGCAGTGTACACCATCACCATATTAGAAATCAATCTGTAAACAATTACAGCCAAATGCAGCACAGGAGGACAGAATCCCAAATGTGGAACTGGGGAGCTACTGGAGCTACTTGAGATACCACAATATAAAGCACAGGAACAGAGAATCTTTAAATTTATCAGCCCTTGCAGCACTTAGGAAGTACTTCTTCCCTCTCAGCTGTGCTTCCCCCAGGACTTGCAATTCACATCTGTACGACTTTGGAAGGAGATCCAAATCTGTTTGTCTCATTCCTCTAGCATAAAACCTGCTTGGTGGCCAAGTTACTCGTTAGAATGAAACTCAACTACATGGGTTCAAACTGAAGGAGGGGAAGGCTGGATATGAGAAAGCAGCTTTTTACTCTAAGGGTGGTGAGACACTGGCACAGGTTGCCCAGGGACGTGGTGGCTGCCCTGCCCCTGGTGGTGTTCAGTCCAGGCTGGATGAGCCTTGAGCAACCTGATCTAGTGAGGAGGTGTCCCTGCCCAGGGCAGGGGTTGGGGCTGGATGATCTGTAAGGTCCATTCCAACCCCTAAATTCTATGATTCTACGTATCTTTTTAATCAGTGAACTACATGAAACAGCCCTTAACACCCAGCTGAGATGCTCAAGTCTTAACTGCTCTTCTATTGAGTAACATCCTCAACACCAGACAGTTCTTTTTGCCTTCCCTAC
>NW_008674841.1:19080-30966 GCF_000695815.1 Acanthisitta chloris
ACGTGGTATATTCCAGCATGGCACACTTTCGTTCCAGGTTGTGTTTGTTCACTGCTGACTCTTGCTCCATTTCTACATCCAGTGCAGTCTCCTCCCCTGGAACATTACTCCTCTTGGACCGAGGACAGCGCACAACTCCTGCACATACAAAGGGGTTTGACTATCAGCATGAGAACTCAGACTTCAACCCATTTCCAACTCACCCTGCTGTGACAAATTACTGCTCCCACACAGTGCAAGCACTTTTACCCCTTCTCCATACAACATGCTACCTTCTCACAGAGAAGGGCTGTTATCAAATTTGACACTTTTATCAGGGCAGCAATGCTCTGCCATGAACACTGCTCTGGAAATTTCAAGTGGATCACAAATTCATAAATTAAATGGACAGAGCTCCTAGCTTGTTTTTTTGGGCAACCTGACAAGAGAACAAAACACTGCAAGTGACAAAGCAGAGCCTGCCTCAAATGTAAGGAAAGGAAAAGGAATTGTGGTGTGCCCAGATACAACACTAAAAGTGCTAAGAAGGTACAATCATGCCATACCCAAAGGTGTATTCAGGCAGACACACTGCAGATCAAACCAGAAGTTCTCCACGTCCTGCATGGTGTTGAGGACGTACAAGCGGCGCTCGAAGGGACGACTGCTCTGAGCCAGGTTGTAGTGGGGGTCACATATGGTGGTATCAACAATCACAGCATTTCTCTTCATATACACAAACACCTGCCAAATGCAGAGCATTTCAGCCTGGCAGGGAAAACTCATTGAAGCTGCCTAATTCACAGGACATGCAGTCTAGTTTAGGGTGGCTTAACAACCTAGGGTTGGTCTCTTCTCCCAGGCAACCAGCAGCAGGACAAGAAGGCACAGACTCAAGCTCTGCCAGGGGAGGGTTAGGTTGGATATTAGGAAGAGATTTTTTAGGGAGAGAGTGATCAGGCATTGGAATGTGCTGCCCAGGGAGGTGGTGGATTCAGCATCCCTGGAGGTTTTCAAGCTGAGACTGGATGTGGCAGTTAGTGCCATGGGGTAGTGACCACGGTAGGGTTGGACTTGATGATCTTGGAGGTCTTTTCCAACCTAGGTGATTCTATGATTCTATGATCTGAAACATCAGTATTTTATTTAACTATTCAAGGTAATTATAAACCCCAAATCTTGCATTTATTTCCCTGGACAAAACCCATGAAGGATAATGGCTAAATTTTACCTGGTCTTTGTCTTGAAATTTCTCTGTTGGGCCAAACTGTATCAGTCCCATGTAACATAATCTCTGAAGGCTTTCTATCACTGAGAAGATGTACCTCCTGCAGCAATATTAGTATTACAGTTAGCACTCATGAAAACAGCACAAATAATACCAGAAAACACACCATTTTCATGCACAACCTGAGCTAAGATCTAACTGAGTGCAGTTAAATGGGAGTTGCATCTTAGCAGTTTTCTCTGGAGGTCAGAAGATCAAACCTAGAAATAGCAAAGCAAATCTGGCTGAGTTAGAAGCTTCAGTGAATGGAGGGGGAAAGGGGCCACTTGGTTATGGATCACATTGTTTTGCATAAACTTATCAGATGGAGCATGTAGTTTTAAAAACCACCCCCATAAATCCAGTTTCCTTGTTTCTAAGACTTAGCAATAGGTTAGGACTTGCAAATCTGGACTAACCACAGGCCTTGGCATCTGACATTGCCCAGCCCTGTGCTCTCTCCCCAGTGGCACATCTGTAGGTTTGTAAAATGCCACATAAGCCTCCAACCATCCAAATCCAAACTGTTAGCAATGTCTTTCTGGGGAAAGTTAACATGGTGCTCTTGATTCCACACATCCAAGTCACTTTTCTTTAACACTGTTTGCCCATCCTATTTTCAGTCCAACCTCAGTTTTTCAGTCTCCAAGATGAGGAATGGCAAACCATGGCAGACATGCCACTGAGAGCACGAGGGGAAACTGAATGGTATGTATGAGAGGCAGGAGCTGGGAAATGTGGCAGGTTCTGAAAGATTTATGAAGGACAGCAACACTTAGAGCCTATTAAATTCTGAATTTAGCAGCAGTCAGGACTGTGTTTTATAGGGAAGCAACATCCTGCTGCTGAGTTATGAAGGACAGAACCCCCCAGTTCTCAAACACTGCCTGACAGCATGCATGAATATTGTTTATTAGGTGCTTATTACCTTCTCTTTGGGAGAGAAAAATACCGTTTGGCACACTTGCTTTGCAAGATTGATGATCCTTGTCTTAAGCACCAAAGTTCTCTTTGACACAAACAGGAAATAACTGAGAAAACAATCAGCCACTGCTGCTTCCTCTCTAGAGCCACTTACTTTGACTCATCTGCTTACCGTTTGTAGAGAAGCTGCTGTCGGACTGGCCTTGGAAGAAATCTGATCAGAGTGTGCTTTTTGAGGGGATCATTTAAAAAATCTTCCAGACCTTCCACCTAGAATTATTTTAGAAGTTCATCAAAATGCAAAATAGAACTGTGAAGTACAAAGCTTTGCTTACTAGAACCGTCTACTAAAATGTTGTCTTTACTACTTTTGTAAAAGGCTTAAACATTTTTCTTGTTAATCAATGAGGCAGCAGATTCAGTGAGACTCTAAAAAGCTCTTGGCAAAACACTAGCTTAAGAATCTTCAGTATTACAGGGCTATACATTTTTCACAGTGTGTCTATAAAAGCAACTCCTTTTTCTGTACAAGACTAAAGTGTCTCCTCTCCAGGGTCTCGTTCTGTTCAAGCTGATTAAGGGTCTGTTTGTTACAGGCTGTAGGTACAGTTTAAAGGAGAAGAAAAAGGCACCACACCTTGTAGCTGACTTGTACTATCTGAACAAAGATTGAGAGAGGCAGGCAGAGGAGGATGTCACTAACAAGAGCCCATCCAAAGCCGAACTCTCTGTGGACAGGGAGAGGAGGGACATAGCGTGTCCACGACGTCTCATCCACGTACACTGGGAACAAGAAGAATGGCTCAGGCTCAGACAGGACAAACCTAACAGTTATATCAACAGTTTGACTGTGAGTGTTCAAGCAGAACACCTCTGGCAATTCATAGTCTGTCAATCTTGAGTATCTCCAATTACCTACAAATTGTCTAAACCGCTGATTTGCAATCCCTTCTGAAGCAAATTTTTACCTATCTTTCAGTGCTGAACCATGGCAAAAAGTCTGTAGTAAAGTCAGGATGTGTCACTTACCTGTTTGATTAGACAACTCTACTTCAGTCTCCTGTGCAGAGACTTCAGGTTTCACCACAGCTGTCACAATTTCTAAGGTCCCATCTGGCTGTGCTTCAATTACAGCTGCGTTCTCATCCAGCCCTTGTTTTTTCTCACCATCACTACCCCTTTTTTGCTGTGATCCATTTAAAGGGTGTCCATAGATTAAGTACCAGAGGAACATGTGGGCCATTCTTAAACGAGGCATTTTGGGAAGAAAGCCAAGAGAACGGCCAAGTCCTGGAACTGGGAGGGAAAACACCAAACAGAAATAAAAAGAGGATTAGACCAGGAGAAACAGCTACCTCTGCAAAGCTAAGATGAAGAAAACTGGAAGGAAAGATGGGCAGCTGAAAGTAAATACAAGTTACAAACAGTAAAGTAGTAGAGAATAGAAGTACTCTAGTTCACAATTGTAAATAAAAGAAGCAGCTAAGAAAACATTGAACAGTGAGATTGCTTTAACTGTGAGCTCAACTGCTCTACTAGAGAAGAAAAACCCCACTTGGATCGTACTCTCAATAGTAAGTGGGAAAGTGAAAGATGACAGAAAACCCAAAGTTGGCTGTACCTGTAACAGGGTGATAGTTTTTTAGCTGTGTTACACCCATTTTTTCATCAGTTTTTCTTGCCCGAGTATTATCAGCTTTACTTGAGCTTGCCCATTTTTTCATCAGTTTTTCTACTCCGAGTATTATCAGCTTTACTTGAGCTTTCTTGTATTTCTCCTGAATCAGGAACTGCCTCTTGCCCCAGGTTTTCTTCCTCACCATGGTCCTGGGATGTTGGTGTTTGGGGAACTTTAATCCTACAGGAAAACCACATAGCACTTTGGTAAAAACCAAGCGGAGTTCAATTCCTCTTCCATCCTGACCTCAGGAAGACTCAGCATTTTGCCTCATCTTTGTGCTTCTACTCTTACGTTGCTAAGGAAGAGACTTTTTCTTTGTGCCTATTTCCTCTGCATCTTTTTGCACATATTAGACAAGCCAAGTTCCCCCCAGGCCATCCCACCCACCCAGTGACTCACCTGTTGGAGATGCGGAACCGAACCTGCTCGATGGCACTTCTCACCAGGGGATCACTGGGGCTCACCGAGGGGTGCACAACAAACTCTGCCTGTTCAGAGCAGCAGAATAAAAACAAAAGGTACTTTATGGAGATACTGGCTCTTAGTCAGCTGCGTAAGTTATCCGAGGTTAACAGACAATTAACAGTAGCCACAATGGGTGAATCCTAGGCAGGTTAAATAAATCACAGAACATTAACACTCTTGGATAAAAACTCCTGTTGAGAGTTTGGATCAAGCTACAGGCCAGAGCTCATGGTCTCTGCACCCATGAACAGGTAATAACATCTCTACAAATCTCAGGTTTTGGGGCTTGACATGTTAGGCTGAGGGGGATGAGGGAAAATCCAGCCCTGGGAAGGCCAAAGCAATATGTATTGTGGCTGAAATACACAAAGCTCAGACTGGTGAGATTTCATCTGTTCTCCGTATTGTGGCTGAAATACACACAGTTCAGACTGGTGAGATTTCATCTGTTCTCTACAGTAATTGTGCAGCAGGGAATTTTCAATGGATTCAATTCCCTGCTTATGAGCATTTCACAGTAGAGTAAGTGACAAGGCTCAGCTTTACAACCACAGGCATTTTACTTCCAAAAACCTCAATAACAGTGGATTTTTGTTTTAAAAAAAAATCCCCAACAGATCACGTTCTGTAAACTTCAACTCAGAAGCTAACTTAGGATTTTTCATACCCTCTTGGCTTTCAAAGTAGAATTATGGTGCAGCCTGACAGTGCAGGGAAAGCACCATGAATCACAGAACTGATAAACAGCAGAACCTCTCAGAAGGGAGATGCAGTGACTTTGATCTCTAGACTGATCCTTGGTCTCACAATTATCTGCAGCACAAGAACTGAAAGCAGTGACCTGGTTTCCACAGCAGCTCGACTGTGGGTTGTGCTACAAGGGGTGAAGCCACCCACATATTTCAATAGAAAGGCCCAGACCAATTTGATAACTCAGAAGGTTGTGAGAAAAAGCTGCTTCTGGCAGGGTTAGTGCAGTCACCTTTTTGATGATGCCATCCTGAATGACAGTGGTGCGGTAGAGCCTGAGGAGTCCTTCCCGCGCCAGCTTCTGCACCAGCCGAACGATGGACTTCTTGCAGCACTTAGTGGAGACACCTTCCTGCTTCTCTTGATCCATCACCATTTTCTGAAGTCTAAAAGATGCAAAATATACTTTGCATTTTAATCCCAGCAATGCTCCAAACTGCCTAAGCAGTTTATTGGAGGATGTGGGGTGAATGGGTATTTTCCTGCTCCCAGCAATTCCTGCTCTCTTTTCTCTTTTTGCTGTTGACAACTGGTAACTTCACTGCAAATTTCAGCTGTATTTCCTTTGTGCTCAAGCATTTCCTTGTTAGGGGAGAACTGCTGCTCTGATGCCAGTGAATTCCCAATGCCTGATTTCCCTGTGTATGGCTAGAGCACAATCCTGAATCCAGCCTCCCTGAGGTCAGCAAAACCTACAGCTTTGTTAGGGGGTGATCAAACATGCACAGTCTGCACTTGCAGTTGTGAGCTCAGTTCAGAAAGCATCAGCCCCCCAGGAATGCACTGGTGTCACTGGACTCACATGAACAAGCTCTCGATGAGCCGCAGGTTCCTCACAGCCTCCACGATGAGGTTCTGGCGCTTCAGCAATCTGTATGTCTCGTGAGACCTCTCCACTGCTGTGGCCTTGGAACGTTTTTCCTTCTTCAGGCCACATGTCTTCTAGTGCACAGCATGGACAAAATAAAAACATTACATAAACTATCCAACCTCTTCAGCCTAACGTTGGCTCCTCGTAACGTAACGTCTGAGGAATTTGGAGTTTTGATGTGTTTGTCTGTACCAAACTAGTTGGATGAAGATTAGCTTTTATGTCATCTTCCCAGGCAGGGAGACCAACCAGATGACATGCAGCACTTGTGTGCATAGACAGGACAGTAAATAATGACATGCATTAAGTCAACACTGGGAATTTGGAGAACACCAGGGAACTAACCCAGAACTGTATTTTGGCTATTTACCTTCCTATCTCCTGGAAAAATTTTTACTTACAACTACAATGCAGCCGAAAGCTGAATGTACTTTGAAATGAAATTGAAAAAACCCAAAACAATTCCATAAATAAATGCAAAAACTCTAGCTTAAAGCCTTGCTGTAGAAGTACATGACTTGCTCAGGCAGCCACAGTGACAAGAAAACCGACATGATCTTACCTTAGGGTCTTCAAGTCTGACTTCCTCCACCACAACCACATCCTCATCTTCATCACAACAGGTGCAAAGACTGGACTCCTGCTTTATGGTTTCCAAAGTAGAACTCTCTCCTGAAATGTTGTCTGGAAGATCATCAGGATCTTCAAGGATTTGAGGAGAAGGCACCTTCTTCCCCTGAGACTTCACAGCTGCTGGTTTTGAGCCTGCTTTGAGAGCAAAAAGCCTTGTAATGGTTCTGCTCTCAGTTCTCTGCTCAGATTCTCCCTCTCTGAGGCATTCCCTCACTCACCCACCCAGGCAGCTGCATCTAAAAGCATTCTGCCACATTTTTCACATGTTCTTCTACCCTGCTGGAAGCAGTGGCTTGACCACAACTGCCTTCAGCTTCTAAAAGTACAGTTAAAAGAAGTGACCTCCCTGTCATCTAATAATTCTCTCCATGCAGAAGTCTCTTCATAGGCAGACTTGGAAGACCATGAAGGGCCAGATTAGCTTATCCAGAAACTGCTGTCTGAAGAAAGAAGAGCTTCTGTCACAAAGATTATCAAGTTCTACCAGAAACCTGAGATTTCTGACTCAAAGCAGAACAGGAACAAGGATTTAGTATTACTCTAAAGATAATCTACACAAGAAACAGAGATCTGCTCTCCTCTCTTCCCTTGGATTTTATCAGGGAAGTTGTAGGAACTATTAAATAAAGTAAAAGAAGAAACCCCACCATATGCTTTTGAAAGGAAGTGCCGAAAGGTTTGGTAGCTTTCACACACAGATGTTCCAAACAGCTGAAGAGGAAGCTGAAGCAATTAGCTTCAGGGCACACAGCATTTTTGTTACAACATGCTTAGGTGAAAAAAGCTGTTTGTCAAGTCATCCCAACCCCAACTACCATCCCAACCCTATCCATAGGAGCACAGTGTGCTCCCTCACATTTCATGGGCATGGGTAAAAGAGGAGCTGTGGCACAGTGTAAGAAGAGGCAGATTTCTTCCTGGTGATTAGTAGCAACCAGGGACACTACTTGGCACACTTCAGCCCTGAGCACCTCAGAGATCACCACACTCAGTGTTCCAAACCATAACAATTTGGAGGAGAAGCAAGGAAATAACCAAGCAAGTGTAAAAAAAAGTAAATATATGACCAAAGACTTTAATGGAGGCTAATAGCATGTTAGTTTTTTTTAATAAAAGGATCCATAAGAAAAACAAAGGGTTTTCTCCAAATTTGGAAGTCATGATCTACCTTTAGCTGGTGTTGACTGATGGGCATCATCTGGGAAACTTAATTTCAACAGAGAGCCAGAGTTGGCCTTCTGACCGTTTCCTCTCTTCTTGCCATCTTTTTCTTCTTCTTCATTGTCAGACTCTGAGACTAAAGTATCATCTTCTCCAAGAGACACATCTTCCACGGGGGGGGAATATTCTGGCACTAGAGCCAAAGTGACTGTGGCTAGCTGCTTACTCCTGGCCTTCTCCCTCTCAAACTGACGGTTTAAATCACTCTCCTCTGCAAAGATGTATGAAATGTACTTTGTTGTCCTTTGCCGACCTTCATCCTCCATAAAACCCTAAGGAAACAATGGGAATGTTATTTTTACCACCTTACTTCTCCATTCTCACAGTGTCCTCCAGCATCAGCTGTGGGAAAATTTTCTGTTCTCTCCTCATATCTAAAGATATCCTGTTGTTCTAAGGAACAAAACCATCACTAGCCTCAACATACAGAAACCAAAAGAAATTCTGTGCTTGAACAATAAATAAATCTGCATTACTTGTGAACCAGAACGAAACACCCACAGTGTGTGGGATGTAGGAGAGTCTAAGGGAGAACAAACTATAGGTATTCAGACTAGAAATCAATTTTTTTTCAGAAAGTAAATGTCAGTGAAATAACTGCAATGCACTGAATTATCTGGAAATAGGAAGTTTAATCACAATAACCTCTACAAAAGTTTGGTTCCCGAATTTACTGGTATTTTCAAAAGGCAAGTAGGTTAATGATTAATGATTTTAAATGGTCAGAGGGTCTTGGAGAAGATGCTTCAGTAGAGGATTGTGCAAAATAGAATTTGTCTTCTAGTCAAAAGTTAAGCAAAGTGGCTCTTTTGAGGTGAGAGGCAGTTGTGCTCATCTCTGTGAAGCGCATGATGGTGCTGGGAACAGTGTTTCCCTGGAAGTGGCACCCAGCAGAATCTCAGCAGCTGCTGTGGGTCACCAGGACGTGTGCTCCACACAGACCCAAGACATGGAGCCACGTGCATTTTCCCCCACAATCTTTATTAACTGAGCACCCAGTTACAAACTAATGTAAACCACTTGTACATCTGGGTCAGTGAACCATGAGATGTCAAAGCAGCTAACCAGGAATGAATCAAACAAAGGGATGTTATGTTCTAACAACTAGACCACCCTCAGATTACAGTGGGTTACAATCTTGTCTCCTAAAACCTTCCCCTCAGCTGAATTCATACTCTTCAACCTTACCAGGACTCTCCCACTGTCAATATTCAAATCAGTGCTGTTTCCAATACCTGAGGTTAACAATGTTGTCACATATTCCCACAGTAACCACAATTGTATCTTCAGTTTGAGTAAGTAACTAGATTATTTTACTTTAGCCTTACCTTGACAACTTTGTACCTCTCCAGAAGGCGACAGAGCATCCTTGCTTCTAGCTTCCCCACATTCATAGCCAAGCGAAGTTCTGCCTGAGAAATGCCTTTGGTTCCTCTACTTTCAACTGTTTCAGAAAGGAAACCCCAAAAATATCTCAGGAAAAGAACCTGACTGAATTAGATACACATACATTTGTATATACATTACTATTTGCATATGCCAGAGTACTAAATTTAGGATTCTTCACTAATTAAAGACACTGTCACAGACAAATACTGTCACAATTTTACATGAAGCAGTGCCCCAACAGAAAGAGGTTTTCTTCATGATCCTTTCTCATCCCACCACATTCTGCTCCTGCCTTGCTGTTTTACTTCAGTGGTACTGAGCAGTTGATAAGCTTCCAGGGAGGGCTAATAGGTGGCAGCACCTCCAGGCTAATCTGGACACACAGCTCATTTTGCAATGAAAAAAATGACACTTTCTGACCAGAACTCAAAAACTACACAATATATACATTTCTTTTACACATACAAGGAGTAAGAAGGTAATGAGAAAAGTCTTAGGATGTCTTACTATATCACCTACTTAGCTCATAAGCCTGGGTGAGCATATCCCTTTCACAAACAACATCCACAGGCTGAATAGCTTTTGTCATGATCTCTTCTTCATCATCATCATGATAATCTTCCATTTTCTTCTGAAATTCCTTCAGCAGTTTAAGGCAACGGACCATGACATCAGTCCCTGTGAAAATAAATGTCAGTAACAACTACCAGCAAAATGCAGGGGGTGTGCACATGTTTAAACCATTTTCTTCCTTTCAGCAGCACAAAGAAGCAGCAGTGTAACAGGGAACAACTGGCTAAAGACAACTGGGTATTTTTAGGAAAGGTTTGCAATAGCTTTTCCCTATATATGAATCTGTCTGAATGTCTGAGATGCTCCAAACCTTCCTGTGCCCATGTTAGGACTGCTCAGTAGGACAAATTTCAGCAGCACAAAGAAATTAATGGAGGGATTAAGTGCTGATCCCTAGTATTACATCTGCAGAACACATATCTGACTGTGAGAACACTCACTGGGTATAAAAACATTCCTTTTGACAAGGACAGAACAAACTGCTGCCCACCAGAGTCTCACACATGATTTAATTCCACATCTTAATACATTACTGTCCAGTGGCTGTGCTGGAGTAACTCTCCACTCACTGGGAACTCAGAGAAAAGCAGAGCAGAGTGGGGACAGATGGCTTCAGGAGAGCTGTGGAGATCCTGTTTCCTGATACAAGGGTGACCTAGTATCATCAGTACCATCTAGCTGAACCACTCAAGAGTGGTAAGCTAGAACTAGGTTACTGTACACTGCCAGCTTAGAAAGTTGCAGTGATTCAGCAGCCACTGCAGGAGTAGCCAATTCATCCTGCAGCAGTGGGTGGAACATCACCCCACTGGCACAGCCTGCTGTGAAAACACCAGGTGAAAGCTTTAGCTGAAATCACTAAGGTTTCAGCTGATAAATTTAATCCTGTGTATGTATCTGACCAGTTACTGGTGCCTAACTGACACCAAGTTAACCCACAGTCACTTAACCATGTGACTGAGCCCCAGACCCAGGTGATTCCATTCTTTTTCCCTAAGATGCTGCTCAGGATAGGGTTGCAGGCACTGCTGTTACATCCTCTGTATTTCTACAGCCCATTAATTTGTATTTGAAGTAGTATTTGAAAAAACAAACAAAAACCCCCAAACCCAAACAGATTCCATTTCCTTTAGCTCCTGCTACCCAATAATGTGCTTCCCATAGCAGATGCTGTGGCTTCATCCTCTGTGTGTCCCACATATTTCTATCTGCTTTCCTGTATAACTCCAGAGATTAAACAATCTTGATCTCTGATGAAAATCAGCTATTATTAATTCATCCTCCTTTAATACCTAGTGTTTTTTAAGGCATTTTTGTGGATTTTCAGGTCTTACATCTGTAAGATGGAATTACCACTCAAGTGAAAGATTCATCAAGTGGCATTTTTCATGACAAACATAGCCAGTAAATGCAGCTGCTGTTGTGCCAACCTCTGACAAAACAGGAAACATCACTGCCTTGGGATCTGCCACCAAGTTTATAAGTGCACTTGTATTTCCTTGGCTTCTAAGTAAAAACCTTAATTGGAAGTTAGAAGGTTTTTGCTACTGACTATAAAGTGCCTTTTAGGAGTACTATCTAGTCTTTTGGTTTTTATTTGCAAGTGCTTTCAGCTTATTAGAATGACTCTGAACTGAAGTCAGTAGGAGGAAGCATAAACTAGTATCACCAGCTACAATGCTGCTCACAGACAGTGTGAGACAGTCTGGATTTTGTCAATGCCAATTTTAAATGGTGTGACTAGAGGTTCTGTAAGTCTATAAGGGTCATGAAAGTGGCTGTCATAAAAGCCACTGCATGTTGAGACACTTGCTCAGACCAGAAATAAATTGACTATGCACAGTAAATATTTTGCCAAACATCTGATGACAATTTCCCCATACATTTTACTGAATACTGATCTGTTCTAGAACATTGAGGATCTCCACTGCCTTCTTGAACCTGTGAACTTGAGTGAATTCTCCTGTGTAAATCTCCCTCTGATATTCATAGGGGAAGGAGGGAACCTATACATTTCATAACAAACCAACTCGTTCAATCACTCAGTACAATGTGGGAGATTTCTCTCCTGACCACGCTCAGTGCTGTACCTACTTCTGGCCTTTGCTTTTCTTTGCTCATAACACAGTTTCC
>NW_008674841.1:30977-32807 GCF_000695815.1 Acanthisitta chloris
ATAAGATTTAAAGGAATTTGTCTTATCAAGAGCCTTAATCCAACTCCATGTAACTGGAATTCACTTTTGGCTTCTCAAAGTTCTCAGGATTTATTGTATCTTTCACTCCCTCCTTTCAAATCACTCCTATTCACAGACTGTGTAATTTGCAATGTTTAGTTCATATCAGATTTCATTTTTATTTCACAAACAGTTCACTATATTTCTGAAAAACATCCTGTTCATCATTTAGGACTATTTTCTTTTTAACCCTGCAAATCTGCCTCTTAGGATTTTCTGTGATTAAAGACTTGGTTTAGATTTCCTTCAGCAATTGCATTAATTCCTTTGGTGATACTACCCTTCCTCATGCTTTCTATTATGACTTCTTGCAGTCTTTTCCTCATGCAAGTTTTATCCACGTCTTTTTCTGAGGGCAGTTTCTTTCTTTTGTTCTTTTTTCCCCTGCAGTTAGAATCATACAATCAACTGGGTTAGAAAAGACCTCCAAGATCATCCAGTCCAACCCTAGTGTGGTCACTAGACCATGGCACTAAGTGCCACATCCAGTCTCAGCTTGAAAACCTTCAGGGATGGTGAATCCACCACCTCCCTGGGCAGCACATTCCAATGCCTGAGCACTTTCTCTGTAAAAAATCTCTTCCTAACATCCAACCTAAACCTCCCATGGCAGAGCTTGAGTCTGTGCCCTCTTGTCCTGCTGCTGGTTGCCTGGGAGAAGAGACCAACCCCCACCTGACTCCAACCTCCTGTCAGGGAGTTGTGGAGGGTTCTTCTCTTCTTTGTCTTTCCACTACATGTTTGGAAGTTATCGGCAGTTCTTGTGAAACAAGTACATCTGAATTCAAAGCATTAAACCACCCCTCAGCAGACTGCAGCTTTTTTGGACAGTAGTTGTTGGGTGTCTTGCTTACCTCAAGAATTCCAAGGTAGTGCTGGTGGATCTTACTTCCACAATTTGATATGAAAGTTTCCAGAGACACTTTGCATTGTTGTGACTTTCAGGAAAAGCCATAAACAAGATGGTCTGTTTCTTCAGCTTATTTCATAATGGTCTTTTTTGGTTTATATAATTTTTAGATACTTTTTTAGGGGTCAAGTTTATTGACCTGGCATTCAATTTTACCCTGAAAGGTCAGCAGACTGCTTTGTCCCTCTCTGTATTGTCATGAGCAGTCTTATTAGGTCAGAATCCACAAGTTTACATCAATATCCAATCCACCAGCATCCACCTCTTAAAAACCTGGAACAAATGATCAATTCAAGTGGGCTGCAGTGTTCTGGCTTTAGTAACACACTCCTCTACATAACTGCACAGACAGATTGTCACTTCCACCTCTTTTCATTTCAGATTTGAAGCTAATAGATAAAATGGCATCAATGTAATGATTCAAAAAGAAAGCAACAATATGGTTGTAGTCACCTTTCTTTGTCTTGTAGGGTCCTCCATTGGGGTGTATGTCCTGCAGGGGGATGGACACCACCTTGGCTAGGCCAGCGTTAATCATGTACTGGTACAGCCGCTTGAATGTCCTCTCACACAGCCCCTGGAGCAAAGGGGAATGGCAAAGGGGCAGTGGCCCAAAGGTCTCAATGACATTCATACTGCCTGGCTTAAAACACAGCATGTTGGGCTAGGATCATGGAATCATAGAATTTCAGGGGTTGTAATGGAGCTCAGAGATCCTCCAGTCCCAGCCCCTGCCCTGGGCAGGCACACCTCCCACCAGAGCAGGTTGCTGAAGGTTTTATTCAACCTGGCTGTGAACACTGCCAGGGTTGGGGCAGCCACAGCCTCCCTGGGCAACTTGTGCCAGTGTCTCACCACCC
>NW_008674841.1:32915-36595 GCF_000695815.1 Acanthisitta chloris
CTGCTTCCCTGTAGCCCCTTCAGATCCTGGAAGGTGCTCTGAGGTCTCCACACAACCTTCTCTTCTCCAGGCTGAACAGCTCCAACTTTCTCAGCCTATCTCCACAGAGGAGATGCTCCAGTCCTCCTAGGAACTTCGTGGCCTCCTCTGGACTTGCTCTAACAGTTTCATGTCCTTCTTATATTGAGGACACCACAACTGCACACAGCATTCCAGGTGAGCTATCACAAGAGCAGAAGGTGGATGTCCAAGAAGGGACTGATAAGCCTGCCTGTGCAGACACTGGACAGAATGGGAGATGTTTCTGGAGTGTGTTCTATCCCTCCAACTCTGCCATCCAAACAAGCAGTGGCACCAGACAAGAACTGCATGATGATAGCCACTGACGAAACATTTCTAAGCTGTGGCTGAAACACAACTTGATCTAGTAGGTTTTTAGGATCCTTCTTTTGATATCCTACCCCAGAACTCTGTGCCACTTGAAAACCCAGGCAGTATGAATGAGTGCCTTTAATACTAATCATCTAGATTGCATGTGAGAATTTGAAAGAGCAATGAATCTCACCAATTCTTCCCTCAAGTTTCCTAATGTTTCCATCTGGTTTGAGCGAGCACTTAGCATACTTGAGAGCTTCTCCATCAGAAGATCATATTTGCTTCTCCTAACCAAGAAAAGAAAACCATTTTACACACAAGTATGCACAGAACTTTATAAACATGAGTTTTATCTTTATAGTCACTACAGAAAGTATGCTAAGTGTTCTCTGATTGGCTTAGGAATTCTAGTTTGCTTTTCCTTCTGTGAATGGCACTAGAGAATTTGTCACTTAAGAGAACTCAATTGAGGAAACAGTGACTAAGCCCAAGCTGTTATTTCATTACCACAGAAGCACAAGTTCTAATCATAAACAAGAGAAGAAAACAAACCAAAAATCTATTAGAAACGTGCTTGAAGTGAAAACACTCAAAATTAAGAGACTGATTAGTGCTACAATAAGAAATTAGGCTTAGGTAAGCAGGTGACAGGCACTAGAATACCCTACTTAGAGCTCCAAGACATGTTAGTCTTCAACTGCCTGGCACTCAGGAGAGAAGTTAATAAAGAAATTGAAAAGAGTCAATAACAGGAAACTTTGATGGTTCTTGTGACAAGAGAACAATCTCTCATCATGGTTAAAGGTCACAGTGCACCCAGGAGACCTTTAAAACATACCTGTCAACATGGAAGCGAGGCAGGAGCAGCAGGATGGAGTGTTGCTGAGCTCCACTCGGCAGCCGAATGACGTGGGACTGCATTGTTATGAGACCATTTCTGTCCAAGACTCTGCGGTGATAATGGATTTTTCCAGCATCGACTCTGAAGAAAAGATGGCAAAATAGCTGCAGGCACAGGAACTTCTGCATTCTAATTATCCAGTATCCCAGAACACTTTTCCTAAATTACCAGTGATCGTAGCGACACATGTCAAAAGTGACAAAGTGCCAAAATTAAGAAAACCTGTGAAAATGTTCATATTTGATCCGCTTAAACAGAGAGAAATACCTGATTTTAACCTACAGTTTTAATGCACAATCATAGTGTCATGCCATGGGTTGATGGGAGAGTTGAATCAGTATTGCACACCCATACCCTCCTTCTCCATCCTCTCTATCTTCTGGCTACACCACAATCACTATCCTCTTGTATTCTCCTCCTCACCCCTTGGAGAGCTGACTCAGGCCACCAAACTGACAGAAAAGTATCCACAAAAGATTTACCCTCTGCCCCATCATCTTAGTCACCTAAAAGAGTGAAAAGTGGAAAAAAACCAACACCAGGTGGTTTGCAAGCTACAACTCATTCACCTCCTAAAAAGAGTGAATCCTTCAAGCAATGCTAATATACTTCAGCACTGCAAAACAAGCCAAGAAGTTCTCTACAAGGCTGTGTAATGCTCCTCCATCAACAAAATACATGGTCTGGTTTGGGAGCTGCTAACTCAGGCTCCCAGTCCTACATAGAAAGGTGTCACAAAGGAAATGCTGGGGACAAAGGGACAAAAGGCATCCAAGGACCTCTTTAGAACTTGGGCAGGATAAGATGCTCACTCAGCAGGTCAGAAAAAGTGAAAATCATTGTTCCATCCCAAATTTGAAGAAAAAGTTTTTTAGAGAAGCAAGAACTTCCACAAATTAGAAACCTGTGTACTGGCCAAACAGACAATCTCTGGTTCCAGGAGAAAATGTGAGGAAGCATAATGAACTCAGGGATGAGACCAGTACAGTTCTAGCAAGTTCTACCAAGAACCAAGTACTCCTGGTCGTAAGGAGAAGACAACACCAGTACAGACATGAGTTTAAATCAATACAAATAATCAGTGGAAACTTGTTAGCTTTGATTTAATTCACAGAACTAGATACAAACTTACTTGAAAGCTCCACTGTGAAGGTCCCTCTGAAGCTCTCCTTGCCACCGAGCACGGCCCAAACGCTCCAAGATACAGTAGGAGAAGTCAGGGAGTTTTAAGTCAGGGTCTCCCTCCCAGCCTATTAAAGCTCTGTAACGCTGGTCTTGGGAAGCAACAATGACTAGTTTCTCTCCCCATCTACGAAACAGAAGGAAAAGTAATGTGTCATTATTAGTTCCTTAAAAACAGAGAGATCAATCCCTCTCCCCCCAAACACCATTCTCAATACAATCCGTAGAAGCTGAGCAAGGACTACAATTTAAAACTTAAGCCAGAAGTATTTTAATGCCAGATATAAGGATATCACTCACTTTTCAACAGCTTCTTTGTAAGTATAACAAGGCTGCAAATCCTTCGTCCTGATTTGATCAGTGATATCTACTCTCTCTTTAAAATACTGACAGGAACCTTGTATGCCATCTTTGTTATCCAAAACCATGTGGACAGGATAAATGTCATCTGAAGAAACAGAATTTCTTTTGGTTTCCAGTATTCCTGTTTCAAGGTCTATTTCTTCATATCTGAAAGAAGAGCAGAGAGCCAACATTTAACCAAGCAAGTTGAAACACAAGATCCTCACAAACAATGCTGATAACTCTGTGACATGTCTTGGAAAGAATGAAACTATTTTGAAACCTCAGCATTGGAAAAAACATGAAGAGCAGAGCTGCACTCCTCAAGTACAACCAAACTTATCAACACGCAGTGCTGGAGGAGGTGGGAGGAGGGGGATACATGATTTAATCTTCAAAAACTCAGGGACATTGAAGTGGTTGGAATAACAGAGCCATATGAGTTCTAGTTCACAGAACTAGAACCATACCAGCTCACAGATAAGGAAAACAACAGAGCTATATGAGCTGTAGTTCATAGAACTAGAACCATACCAGCTCACAGATAAGGAAAACAACAGAGCTATATAAGTTGTAGTTCATAGAACCAGAACCATACTAGCCCACAGATAAGGAAAACAACAGAGCTATATGAGTTCTAGTTCATAGAACTAGAACCGTACCAGCTCACAGATAAGGAAAACAACAGCTCCATCCACCTTGATGAGCCAGGAAATATAACCTCCACCTGTACTAAAGTGTCAACCAGTTATGTGAAAGGAAACCTAGTCAGGACTCATTTATCTCCTAACCAGCAGCTTCAGGGCCGCGCTGCGCCCTGCCTGTTCCCACAACCGTGGCCGCAGCAAAGCCTGAGCGCGCAGCGGCGGCGACACAGCCC
>NW_008674842.1:0-242 GCF_000695815.1 Acanthisitta chloris
GGGGGGTCACAGATTTTGGGGGGTCTGGGGGTGTCCCACAGGTTTTTGGGGGGGTCCTACAGGTCATGAGGGACTCACAGAGGTTTCGGGGGGTCCCACAGGTTTTGGGGTCTCTTGGGGGGTCCACAAGAGGTCACACAGGTCTGGGTGAAGGTCTGGGGGGTCACACGGGTTTTGGGGGGTCTGGGGTCTTGCACTTGGGTCTTGCCCAAGGGTTTGGGTCTTGCACTTGGGTCTTGCTG
>NW_008674843.1:0-27214 GCF_000695815.1 Acanthisitta chloris
TTTTTTCAACTGATCTTAGAAAAAGTAATTCCAAAGATCAGTCCACACTATAACTGAAAGAACAACTGCAAATTCTGAGCACAATTTGAGGGCAGAGTGGGGGTTAGCCCCAATCTCCAAAAGTCTCTCCTATATAGGTTCCAAAAAAACCAAAGTCCTTTTATGGATGTGTTTTCTATTCAATTTGCTCTTCAGACTCAAACTAGACCAATTTTCAGAACACAAATGAGAGAACATTTAAAGATATAAAGCAGACACATATCTTTCCTCAGAAATGCAGAAGGGCCATTATCTTCACCTTAGGCAAAGTACATTTTAACATCTGTAACAGACATCAATAATCACAAACACCTGACACATGATCTAGATGAAGTGCAACCTCCTTTCAATAATCCAAGCAGGACTTCTCTTCGATAAGTTTCAGTGTTAAAATAGAATGAACTATGTAGTTCATGTCTCCTAAGTTCAGCTTCTCACTTCCACAGCTGTGCTTGTGCCCTGAAATCAAGAGTCCTTACGCATCCAAGATACTTTCTAAGAGTGCTGATATTAACTGGAACAACGAAAGAAAACTACTCGGACAGCCTTGAGCTCTCAAACTAATAAAACCCAGACACACATCATAGAATCATAGAATTTAGGGGGTGGAATGGACCTTACAGATCATCTAGTCGCAACCCTCCCTGTCATGGGCAGGGACACCTCCTCACTAGATCAGGTTGCTCAAGGCTTTGAAGACTGCTACTTCTATACCTCCAGTCCATGGGGTTTAATTGAGGGAATAATTTTAGCATAATCTCCTGAACTGCCTCCCTGGGTCCTTCTGACATACATGCTCTCTCTACAGGAATTTTACTCTTTGGCTTTACCACGTATTACATCCATTAAATCAGTAAGTATGGAATGAAACTTCCATGTACAGGTTTAATAATTACTGCAGCATGAGCAATGAGTTATATTAAAAACTAGCCAATTAGTAGATATTTTTAGCCTCACTGAAATTAAAACTGTACTTGCAAAATTCCCTTTTGTGTGCTTTATCATTGCTCAGGTATTTGAAAAAGTGATTCAATAGCTACATTCCAGTTGTAAATTTCAGCTAAGCCACAGCTCCTGAGACTTAAAAACTGAGTGACAGAAGATTAGTAGCAAACATACCAAAACACTCTGGCATGCATTTAAAAAGCAATGCATTAAAAAAACCTCATGTGACTGTATATACCACCGCATTAGGCTTAATGGTTCCTTTAAAAGGCCTTGCAGTGCAAATTATTTTCCTTAGCATTGAAACCTGCTGTAAGGCTCATGCTGATACAGAGTCAGGATTTGTGCCTGGGAAGGTTTAGGCTGAATATTATCAGGAAAAGGTTCTTCCCCCAGAGAGTGGCTGGGCACTGAACAGGTGCCCCAGGGCAGTGGTCATGGCCCCAAGCCTGACAGAGCTCAGAAGCATTTGGGCAACGCACTCAGGCACATGGCAGGATTTTGGGGCTGTCCAGTGCAGGGACAGGAGTTGGACTTGATCCTTGGGGATCCCTTTCAACTCAGGATACTCCGTGATTCAGAATGTCACACTAAAGAGAACGAATTTTAAGAGTGCACCTGTGGCTAAGTCATCTACTATGATAGTGTTTCCATTAAATATATTCTTTACAATACCTGCTTGATTCTACGTAAGAAAAGACCACATCAAAATGAAAACAGGAGAAAGAAATGTAATTATCTGAAGTTGTTTAAAATTTAAAAGTAAGTATTATTGAGGATGGACAATTTATTCAAACCTTTAGAATCTTTCTTCACCTAGTGCATCTCAAAAGTAAACACTTCAACTCTGAATCTTTATTCTGATATAGTTATAAACCTTTTCATCTGAAATAATAGTTTCAAGTGAAATAAGAGTGTCAACAAATCCGTATTTTTAATTTCATTAAATTTAATTTATTATTATTGTAAGATTCCACACAATAGGGGAAAGACACTCCAAAGAAAATATTTTCTTTCATTTTTCAAATTAAAAGTAGGCAGACAATGTTAATTAGCAGAAATTTAATTCTTTTTAAGATTTAAAATGAGCAATAAGTCTGACTTTTGAAAGCAATGTTGGATTTGAAATACACTGTAGGAAGCACAGTGTTCCTGTTCTTTACATCTCTTTCCAGGTTTTTGTTCCCTTTCTTCTTATTGCCTAACTTAAAGGACACAATTTTTAAATAAATTCCTTTTCGGTAAGAAAGCAGCAAACCTATCTGATTCCTCTATAAATTTTAATACTGTAAATTTCAAAAACACAAGGTTAGCGATTTAGAGGCGAAATAACGTCTGACTCCAAATATTTTATATTAATTAACAAGATGTCCAGCAAAATGTACTTAGGAGGACCTGAGACAAGAGATGAAGGTTTTGTGCTTTTCGGACAGAAGGAAAAAATTGTGGAACAACAATAAAAGAAAATAAATATTATACTTTAAAATGAAATATTTGCTTTTTCCTGTAAGAGTATCAAGGTGACTATCTTATGATGGATGCATTAGTAGAGATGACATACAACATACAGGAAATTGGATATCCTGAAAATCACAACAGCAGATCCATTACCTATTGTTTAGGTCACCTTTCCTAGTACACAATCCATCTCCCAATCTACTAAGCTTAATGTGCTATACTGAAGGGAAAAATTCTCAGATTTTGTTGTCAGCTACCACAGCTGACTTCCAACTCCACAATAAACACTGTTTAAAATAAAACCATTTATATCTGTAATAATGGCACATACAAATATTCATTCAAAAATGAAACCTATACTAAAGACTACAAAAATCCAGTGAGTATTTCAGTCCTTACCACAAGCTATAAGCAATAATGCTGAATGCACAAAGTCAAGACAACAAAGGTGCTGACGCACAAATACCCTGAGCACAAGAAAAGTTAGTTCCGAAAATCAGAAGTTTTGTTTCCAGAAGTTTCTTACCAGAAGACACAACTGCTGTTTCATCTTGGTCATGGTTTTCATGCCACTGCATCGTCCTGTAGTAACTGAGCATGACTTCCCAGAGGGCTTTGCAGAGATCAGCCAGGCATGGAATGTAGCTGTCAGATGTAATATGCTACAGAAAAACAAAGTAACATTGTGAAACTTCAAAATCGTGTTCATTTTTTGCAGTGGCAACACAAACCATATAAACCCCTCCATATTCACACAGCTGAGGTGCTTGACATACATCAGTTTCATTCTCACATCTATTTGAGAGGTGAGAAATGCCTGATTTTAGTCAACTAATCAAATGCTGTCCAAAAGTGCAAAGTTTATTTGTTAGCTTCTTTTTTTTTCTTTTCTCAATTGGCCCTTGTCTCCCACCTCTTACATTTATGGAACAGTAAGGCAGATACAGAAGTAAAGCCATAAAGTCAGCACGTCTCACTATCAAAGAGGAATGAAGCCCTGGGACAAGCAGACACTGCAGCAGCTCAATGATACAGATTGTCTACTTCAGTAGTACATAGAAGCCATCCTGTCTAGTACCCCGTTGGGTTGAATGGTGTATAAAGAAGCAGCTTAAAAAACAAACAAATTTAGATGGCAGCTGTCCTACCTCCCTGAACCACCCTGCGTCAAAGAGCCAACTGTGATTTAAGATACTCCTTAGGTGAAGACCATCAATTCCATCAGAGAAATAGAGATATACAGTAGAAATATCTAAGATGAGATTGTCAGGAAAAGGAAAGAATTTCAGAAGGGGCTTTTCTGGCTAAAGAAATTAGTGTAAAATATATTGTTTACTTGAGTGGCAATGCTAAGTCACCCTTGTCTCACTTACTGTGAAGCACAGTCTCGCAAGCTTATAAACAAAGGCAAAGTCCAGCTGCACAGATGTGATTTTAATTACAGTTATTTAAAGGTTCTCAGTGAAGTCTGGAAATTAGCAAGTAACAATGCTGTAGAAAACAGTTCATGCTTTCCCATTGCTGCGTCAGTGTCCACAATTGAGGTCCACAAGTATAGTTAGCTTTTACCACCTGGGTATTGTGTGCCTGCTTACCCATAAAGGTGTATCCAGGATGATACAAAAGTTTTGACATTAGTTACAAGAAAGTCTTCAAAAATAGCAGCAGTTCCTGCAACAGTGATGTCAACATAACCACCAAAATAATCAACCATGGCAAACCCTTAATTAAATCAATCAATTCCCTCCAAAATAAATCCACTGCTCTGTCTGAGGCTTTCAGAACACTGAGTGTCCTTCCTGAGCAAAGAATTGCAACAACACTGGGAAGTTTCAATCCTACATTTGATGGAGAATAAATATTACAGTGGACAAATTTCTTCACAAATGCAGTGCATGACTTAGACTCATTTTTCAGCTTTTGAGTAAAAAACCCCTATAAACTGTATATCTTTATTTTCTATTTAATCATGTTCTCATTTCCAAAGCTTAAATAATGTTCCTGGCACTAGGACACACTCCCCAAGCCACATTCTCTGACATTTCACTTTTGATTAAGGACACACAAAAACTGTTCTTCAGCTTTAACAGATGTCACTAGCTAAAGTACCTAGAAGCTTTGTATTAATCATTCCATCCTTTCAGTGTGCTTGTTTGGGTTTTTTTAAACTGATGTACTATTCTGGTTCTGTTCCCTATCAAACCAGAGGTGTCCCAAGGATACAAATTAGGCATCCTGGACATACCAACTGAAAAAGAAAAAGTCATATTCTTAGTACATAAAAAATTTCTACAATTGAGAAAACTACTTTTTTTCTAAAACACCCTTTAATTGAAGAGTTGATATACATTAGTGACTGCATTATCGAGACATTGTAATCTCAGACACTATAGATCTTTGCTAATCATGGAACAAAATAGGGTAATAAGTTTATCATTTAAACAATAAGTTGTCCTGTCATTTCAGGATTCAGCAACTTTCTCTGCCAACTCACCAGGAAATGTTACTCTTACTGTATTTCAGGGCTTTCCGTAACAATAAAATATAAATTTTGCTTGTGCAGATCACTGTACTTAAAGACACACTGGCTTTCAGGTGACCAGAAAAAAAGGATCACTTACTAAACAACAGGATAATTCCATATAGACTGAGGAAATGAACAACTGAATTTCTTTGCACTTACACTAGAATAAAGAAAATCAAAACTTGAAGAAGAAGCAGCTGCAGTACTATGCCAAAAGAGAAAGGATTTAAAAGCTAGAGCGTGGCATACTGCTAAGACAAGAACAGCTCAACAAGGAAAAAGTGACTCTGAGTGCACAGGCACATAACTTACAAAAATGCCTGAGAATTTCTGAAAACATTATTCTTTTAAAAAAACTCACATTATTATAAAATCCAGTATCTGATTTCAGTATAGTCTCCCATTACCCACATAAAATGGAAAGGAGCTAAATGACTGAATTTGGACAGAAACCAACAATGGGAGATCTGCCCAAAAAGGAATACTTCAATTTTATATTACTTCTATTGTTGAATTAGGGTAAGTACTCCATAAACACTTATATGTTAAGAGCATCCTGACTTAACAGCATAGCCAGCCTGAAGAGAGTTCTCATTAGAACTGAACAAAGAGAAAGAAAGCTCATATTTCAGTCTTTAACAATTTATTCCCCAACAACTGAATGCAAGAGATAAACATCCGATGGTATTTTTTGTACAGGAAGTTAGAAATTGAATTGCTCTTATAGCCCAGCTTATTCAGCACTCTGATTTCACAAAAGCATTGCAACAGCTAACAACCAACACTGAACAGCATGGTTCAGTGGCAAGAGACCACAATTTCTCATCTGCACCCTGTTCTGAAGTACCTAATTGTTACCAATAGAGCAATGAAAAATTTAAAAATTGCTCTATTTCCAGGAAATTACAGCAGTATTCATACTACACTACAGTTTCAAAGTCTGAGTATCTTCCCTTATGCAGACTGCCAGATTGCAGCAATTGCAGGCTCATAAAACAAAAGCATCATCTCATGAAGTTTTTGCAGAAGTAAAACCAAAAAGAAATGATGAGATAATAATTTTTTAACCATGCAGTTAAAGCCACTTTCTTTCTGGGTATTACAAAATGCAGTATTTCCAAGTATCTGAAAGATTCCTCTGCACTGCAAAGGGATCAACAGCAGCTCACAATCTGTATTTTAGAAGCTGTAAGAAGCAGCACAGTAGTACTGTTTGCAAGGGTAAATGAATGGGCTTATTATCATTAGCAAAGAATAAGAAATAAACTGATGGGCATACAGAAGTATAAAGAAAAAAAACTTCGAAGAAAAATGCATTAGAAACTAAGAAATGAAAATAAAACCACACTGATGACTAACAGAAGAAAGATGAAAGGCCTGCAGTGCAGAGAACAGAGATCAGGGTTTGCTGTCTTACTTGAGCTAGAATTCATCTCAGTGAAGTGCAAATACCACCCATCCAGAACCTTACTGATTCTGTTCATTAATATTTATGTCAATTATTCCAAATAAATTAATTTTTCATATCACACTTTGACTTATATGAAGGTCCTTAGATTATGCAAGCTTTTTTAATCAAAGGGACACTTTTTAAAAATTAAATGGTTTTCTATACACGTGTTGTTTGCTAGTTGAAGCTACATGATCCCGGAAGATACGAGAAGTGAAAGGTGGAAAATAGATCAGAATATGAACTTTAATCTCCTTGTGACCATACTTTAATTTAATAAATTGCAACTGATGGGGTGGGTCCTTGAGTTGATGAAGTATGATGAGGGCTTAGCCTGTGACTGAAATACACATCCTAAGATGTTTCAAGATAGAAATATAATTTCAAATTTTAAATCAATGTTAGAACAACCTAAATATGTCACATTCTTCCTGACCAGCACTGAAGTTACTGTTACACAGCACTGTTACACAGGGTGTAACAGTAAAATAACAAGTGAAAAAATTAGAGAGTGAACTAAAAATGCTACTCAAAATACAGTAATTCATTCTAACAACATTTAAAAAAATAAACAAAAAGCAGATAAGCAGGAAACTGCACCTAAAATTTATACTAGAGGAAAATGCATGGTTATTGCCAGTCCATGATCTGTCTGTCATCAGACTTTTGCATCTCAGTATTACAGCTGGCCTTACCTTGATATCAAAAATGCAATGAAACTGATACGAAGTCAGGAGTAATGGGAAGACTCCAATTAAGGTAGCATTTTTACAAGAATCCTTACTGAAATGCAGTATTATAGAAATTGTGAATACTACCTAAATGTGCTGGAATAAAGTTCACAGTTAATAGGTATTCCAATAACGAGCATATTATACTGAAGGCATGGGAGTTTTGCCATGTTATCTTCCTGTCTCTACCCTATGATTTACTTTACGTTTATTTAGATGGAGTGCACAATAACTCCAAAGTGCTAAGATTTAGTGCAATCAAATCAGCATTAAGTTGGGAATACCAAATCTCTCAATTAGCCTACAAGTTGTATTAAGAAACTATAGAAGCCGCAAGGTTATTTCAACAACTGAGTCTCTACTGACATAAGGTACACTTAGAATGGTGGAAAAATTCAGATTAAAAAATATACATTATGCAAGAATTACATACTGTGCAGAGATCTTTGTACTGTAACTTCTGAAACTTGGTGTCTGTGTTTCCTGCACATAGCTCCACATATCCAAGGACTACTTGAAACACGGTGTTGTGAATGGCTTGAGTGAAGTGCATATGTAGCTGGTCCATTGCTGTCTGAAAGAAATGGATTAACATAGAATCAAAGACTGGAATTCAATTTGTCATATGTCATCATCTTTTAGCCATCACCTTTTAACATCAAGTCTTTTTCAGCACTAAAGAGAAGAGACTGTAAGCATGGCCTCCAATCTTTGTCTAAAAAATATCTAGCATAGGTCTTAGCAATATGGTAAAGGAAAAGAGTTCAGATATTACAAGTTTCTTCTGTCATCCTCCCTCTAAAATTCACCTCTTCCTTTTTTTACATTATGACTAGCAGATATTAATTTTACACCTATATAATATAGCTAATTATAGAATTTACTTATTTATTCATTTACCCTCCCAGTCACTGATAATATGTCAAAAAGAAAGTTGAGATCCATGCTCTTTCTCCCACTGGAAACTCTTCCAACTAAAATAAAAGTATTTCCTTTGCAATTATTAAAACTAAAACAACAATTTCAAAGTCTTCAATCCATGCACTTGACAAACTGAAGAGGATAAAGTAGAATTAAGTGTTAGAGAAAGGAATGCAGATCACATCAATAAATAAAAATAAATATAAAACCCCTCATTGCAATAGAAAAAAGTTACATTTTTTTTAAAAAACCCTCACTTTTTCCAGAAAAACAAATAACATGTACTAAACACTAACAACTATGTAACATCAGCTTTGCCATAATCATGCCTGAGTTTCAGGTCAGGCTGCTTGCTGAGTTCTCCTGTTGTTAATAAACTGTACACAACATTAGTCCATTTCCAAAACTGAATTTTCTCACTGTTTCAGGATATGCAAATAATCACTATAGAGTATATAGGAACTGACTGAAAAAAATCTTTTATATGTAAGAATGGAGTTACCAGATCCTGCAGATTTGAAAATGTTTGGTTTTACTACTTCCTACTTGACATTTTTAGCTACTGACAAGAGCTGAGAAGTCAGTCACCCCATAACAAATGAAGAAGCAATTCTGCTTAAATCCCATTGCAAACAACCAATCTTCTACAGCTAGTCCTAAATCGAATTAGTCAGAGAGAAGAGAATGACAAATGAAATAGTGAAAAGTACGGAGCATAGTGGAAGTTCTTGCCATTTTGTTTACTGAGAAGGGGTTAAACTGGGAGATATTTCAATAACAATGCAACTAAATTATTTTCAGGATAAATTCAAAACACGTACTTCAATAGTAATAAAAAGATCATCAAAATCAAGTCACTCTATCATGAGTGCAAAGCAGGCAAACCCATGCAGTAACAAATAACCCTTCCATTTTGTTCAAAAACTTCTGCCTCTCCAACAAAAAAAATCTGCCTTTCTCAACATATCATGCACTTGAATCCAGAGCAGTGAATACATTGTATCTACTTTTGTTCAGTAAATAAAGAAATTATATACAATGCACTAACAAACAGAAAGTCTAGAGCTGAAATACGGAACTGTTACAGCTATATCGTGTCCAAAAAGCTACATGTGGTAATACAGTTTACCTTTAGCAAGTCCTGTTAAACTATCTGAGCATTATAAAAGCCCTTCTATACTCAGCAAGATTCACCAGCATTAATGTGATGATTTTGGCTGGGATAGAGGACATTTTCTCCACAGTAGGTAGTATGGGGCTATGTTTTTGGATTTGTGCTGGAAACAGTGTTGATAATTCAGGGATGTTTTAGCGATTGCTGAGCAGTGTTTACATTGAGTCAAGGCCTTTCCAGCTCCTCACCCTACCCCACCAAGGAGTGGGCTGCAGGTGCACAAGGAGTTGGAAGGGGACATGGCCAGGACAGCTGACCTCAACTGACCAAAAGGGATATTTCATAACACATGGCATCATGCTCAGTAATAAAAGCTGGGGGAAGAAGAAGATGGAGTTCTGCTCACCCAGAGACAGTTGAACACCTGCCTGCCAATGGGAAGTGAGTTAAGTCCGTGTTTGGCTTCGCTTGCATGTGCAGCTTTTGCTTTCCCTATTACATTGTCTTTATCCCAACCCACAAGTTGTCTCACTTTTATCCTTTTGATTCTGTCCCCTAGCATGGCAAGTAAGAGAGAACAAGTGGCTCTGTTGGGCTTAGTTGCCAGGTGGAGTTAACCCACAACAATTAGGAAAATAAACTTCCACCACAGTGCCCAAAGCTTCATGCTGTTACACGACTGTTCTTTGTGACTTACTTGCAAGATAAGTACTAACCTGTGTTTTTCCAAGCAGCCTGTAAGCCTGCTGACCCTTTGTATAATGATTGATATCAAAGTTCTTGCATATTTTGGAAAGTGCTACATCCAATTGTTCCTAGATAAATGAAAGAAAATAATGTGTTAAACACTAAATAAAAACAGGCCAAGTAATACATTACCAAACAATAGCAAGCAAAGAAGATGTTTATTTAAACAGTCTGATAATTATGCTTGTAAACTAGCCATGATTGTATATGATGAGACTATTCCCTTTTTTTTACTTCTTGCAGCGTAAGTACTTCTGTCTGAAATTTCTGAGTCAAACAGCTCCACCATTTCAAAGGACAAGCACAGTAAAAAGTACATTATTTTGCAGAACTCAAATTCAAAGAGATGTCTACTTAGAGAAGGCCTAGCACCCCAATAAAGGACAGCTGGTATTTGTAACTTGGTCTACTTCCACTACTTAGAAAAATCCAGATCTGGGGGGTCTCAGCTCAAGCAATTCATTTATAGACTTCTAAACTCTCTGACTGCCATCTGTTAAATGGAACTATCTGAATTAAAAGGTCATTTATAGAACATTACACCAGCACAATGATCACTACCATAGGAGAAAAAAAAAAAGAGCTGACACACAAATACTAGTTCTGCCATCAGAGCTGTGTCTGAGCATACTGAACAGCTTTGCAACAAATGAAGTCCACCTGTTATGTGAACAAAATGAAAAAAAATTCCTTAAATAGGATAATATACTTAATGACTAATAAAGCTTACAAGAATTTGATTATGTAGCTTAATAAGATAATTCACCTAACTCTAGTTATTTTCAATCAACAATGCACAAAAGAAAAAACAGAGCAACTCAATCACATGCTAGCATACACAATGGCAGACATTTTCTCTCCTTTCTAGACAATAAAGCAATATCAATTCTTATTATTTAAGGATCTTGCAATGCAGTCTTGCTCTTACAAATAGAAACCACAGGAGATGGGTGTTTAGTCCCCAGCTACTCCTACTTACTCCATTGGAAAATTTTCATTAATTACATCATTAGCCACAAAATATTAATGGTTTTAACCCTAGAGATCTGTTGGGGGGTGGTTTGTTGCACTTTTTTCCTAAACCAAATGGTAAAAGGACAAGTAATCTAAAGATTCAGAAGTTTTCTTAAAGGTTACTCAGCAATTTGAATTTCAGCCATATACTGATTTCCCAAAAAAATAAAAAAATCCTTATTTCTTGCAGAACAGCCCTATGAAAGAAGAAACAGGGATCTCAAACAGACCATGAACAGAGCTCTTAAACACAGAGCACATTAATCTTTTCAGCTACATTTTTCAACAGTTCCTTGCACTGTAGCTATCTTGCATTTTATTTTTAACATGGTATAGAAGTAAGATCAAGGATAAAACTTAAACTACAAGAAGGGAACAAAAATGAAAAAGGAATGGACATAAGTAGAGGCACTCAACTATTGAAAAGACTCATTACTGAATCTGAAACTAGCAGAATATTATCACTTAGACCATGTATTTCACAGGAATACTCCATTAACCCCAAGACAACTGACATTTCTTCCATATGCAAAGATATAATTCCAGTAGGAAATAAGATACTTTCACAGGAAGAAAACGAGACATTTTTATAAATTCACAAGTAATAAATAAAATAAATCTTGAGTATGATCATTAAGCTAGCTGTGAATTGCCTTTACCAACCAACATCGCACATTTTACCACACTTCAGTACGAGCAGAATGTGCTGTGCAAAGCTGCTGCTGGAAGGAAGTAAAGACGTATGTTTCCCTTTAAGCAACATCAGTATCTGCTTACAAGGGAAAAATGTGTGCGCTCAACTCTCACAAGGCCTGTGTGAGAGTGAGAAGAAAACAGCCATTTCATCAGCTCTTTTGAACCAGCCTTGCTCTGAATAAAGCATATATCAGTGAAAGACTAAAGGAACACACATACACACAAAAAAAAGCTTTGCAAAAAAGCTGAAGTACAAAGGCATAACTGAAGGAAATTTAACGAAGTTCTAAATGTACAGGGAATTAAATAACAGGGTAGGATAATGCATGCACCAATCTAACTTTGTAAAGAGCACATGACCACGGGTGTAGAGAGTTGCTGGAATAGTTAATGCACATTCCTGCCGAGCATTATATATGTATGCATTACATGCACTACATATACATTATACATATCTACATTACTAGACATCTCACAAAAAGCTTGCCAAGCTCCAGCTCAAAATTACCTAGCAAAGGTAAGAGAATTCCTTTTCTTTCCCACCAATTTCCAGCAAGACACTTACCATTTTGTATTCATTTGCTTTTGTGATACTACCTACCAACTTAAATTGACCTTAGTTGCAGCTTTCACAGCTACTCAAGTCTTACTTCTTATAGCTCAGCACTGGCCCTATCCAGCAGTTTTCAGTTCGCTAACCTTTGAATTTTCCAGTGAAACTGTGATGACTTTTGTAGCTCATCCAAACCTATTGGATTGCTGGTAATTTACTTTTCACAACTATTTAGAAGGAGTCCAAAAAATTCACAGAAGTTCAGTACTTCACATGTTATGTGCCTTTTTTAATTTGACTGCTCTACCACTTACAGTGGGAACAACTAGTGAATTGGGCTCATAAATATGATAAATATTACAGAGTATTTAGGTTGACTGCAGCACAAAAGTCTACATGAACAGCAGTGACTATAGCATACCAAAGAGACTATTTGAAAGAAATGTGCACATTCTGTAATTGCTAGCAACATTGTATTAGAAACCTCTAGTACTTTGAGGTTAAATATTAACACATACTAAACATCAATATATTCTTACCTCGATTTGTTCCAAGGTGTCTTGCAGTTTTGAATTTAATTCACTATTAATGAGAGAAAAAAAATGTTCAAAATAAAATTACTGATTATATTAACATTACAGACCAAGTTTCTCATTTCCAAAAGCACATGTGCTTGCTACTGAGATGCAATATAGGAATTTATCATAAATTGTTAACTTGCTGTTACTGTGTCAGACTTGTAGCTCTATACTAGTGTTATTACTGAAAGGCAGCTACTGCAGGCATATGCAGCATTCCTAAGCCTTTTAAATCAAAGTATTTGCCACAACAGCACATTATCCTAGGTTTACAATACAACAGTGTTAAGAGGGCCCAGACAAGGCCCCATCCTGCTAGGATTTAATCAAGTACTCAAAGAGATTCTCAATCCCCCAAAGAAACTCATGCTTTAAATATTTTGGTTTGGTACTGTGGTCTACAGCAGAACATACCCAGGAAGGTCAGGTCTGTCAAGTCTTTGCAAACTACAGTAACTTTTCTTTGTTGATCAGGAACCCCTTACAGAAATGCTATAGGAAAAAACACCTTAAACTTACACAACTCTCAGAAAAATTTTTGAAGGCCATTATTTCACTTCTCTAAGTTATACTTGGTATAAAAAGATGGACAAAAATAGCTACCATAAGATAAACTATGTAGGACAAAGAAAGGCACCACTGTGCCTTTGCAACAATCAGCTTTAAAAATTTCAGAACACCAGCAAGAAAAATAAGACACAAATTTGTAAAGGACAAAGCAACAGGCAGGATATTCCCTTCAAGCACAGAAAACACAGTTTTCATTAAATAATCACTGTGCCTGGTTTTAGACAACTACTGTGCTCTCAATCTTCTCCTAAGGGGCCTACATTAATTATCAAAAGACAGATTCTAGTTTCCCTCCTTAGTTCTCTGTGCTTAAAGGATTATGCCCATCACCCTCCTTATTTTGGTTCCATTAGGAATGGATACAACACCCTCCAAAGAAAGGTTTAAATAGAAAAAAACTGCATCAAAAAGAGCTGGCATTAAACACTGCAGTAGCCAATATTTCCTTACTGCTTCTCCACATGCAAGAAGCCTTCAAACATAAATGCCTTCATAATAATTTGATGATACTACATCTCCTGCTGGAGTTTATGAGCATTTCCTGCTACTTTTGGGTTGGTTTTTTTCAGAGCAATGGAAATATCAAGTCTAAGTTAGGAATTGCAGATATTTGAATTAGTTCCAGTTCTGAAAGCAATTTCTTCATGCCAGCATGAAACACTGTGCTTGCTAATTTCATTGCCAATAATCAGCATAAGTTATCCTCCAGAACCATCTTGCTGTAGGTATATTAATTGCAGAATATAAACTTGCTTATTAAAAAGTCAGCTCAGGTATCTCTAGGCTGCAGGTTGTAGCAGAGTTATAATTCAGTCTTAGTTGAGACTTCACCTGCCAACATATTACAACAGTTACAAATAAATACATAGTCCAAACATTGATTGCATACTGTTATGATTGTGAAGACCTGTTAGTACTGGTACAGGGAGGGGACAAACTACAGAGGATGCTTATGCCTTTATAACTGCCTCTATTTTACTTTTCTAGGCAGAAAATCACATTTCAATCTAACCTTCTTTAGAGAAAGAGAATTAATGATCACTGGTTTATACCATTTTCAAATAAAATCATACAGAAACTGAAATTTTGAACAAATGTCACCTCACCTTATACAACTGTAGTGTTTGAAGGTGCTGGCAGCATTCTGGCATTCCAAGCACAGCTGAATAGCTCCTGGATAATCCTCTTCCTTAGGATAAAATACAATGGAAAGCTCATTTGAAGCACAGTGTAACACCCATTTTTGCTTGCATGCTTATGTATAAATATTAAGAATAAAATATTTTGCCTTTTATGTTTATACATTAAATTTCAAGGAAAAGAGTGAGGGTCTACTGCAGCACTTCATGTGCAAGTAGTTCAGAATTAGAAACAGAAAATGTTAGCAACATCTGAAAATTCTACGTACTACATTACCTTATGCAAACAATTTGCTGTATTGTTTCCTTATGAATTCATAAAACATATATCAGAAAGTTTTTATTGCAAAACAATTAACATCTTCCCAGTTCACTTTCAAACCTTTGTTAATACAAAATTATCTATTTGTGACATGGAAAGCGAAGTTCAGGCACTAGCAGGCTGTTGCCATAGTTTACAAAAGCTAAGAGGAGACAAGGAAGACACTCCCAACATTATACCTGATTAAACACTATGTAAAGTGACATATTCTATAGCTTATTAGAAATTAATTTAAATACAACTGGCTCACACAAGGACTCAGGATAAAAAGAACATACTTTGGAATAAAAACATGGAAACATTGTCCTAATTTATACAACAAATATCCAATAGGAAGACAGATCAATCAGGAAGTGTATGAAGATGCTAGGACAAAACAAAAACAAGAACATACACACAGAAATGTAAAACCCCAGGATCTTGCAAACAGAACATGGGCAGTGCCTTGGGTATACCTCCTATTTTTGCATTCTATTAGACATGAGACCAGAAAGAGTCTTGGAGGAAGGAAAACCTTCTTTAATAGCTAAGAGCTTCCCTTCTTTGTCATAATTACATCTGTTACATCAGGTGCTTTAGAGAGCTCAAATGCAAAGCTGTTACTGGAATTTCAGTCATTGACTGAAGGGCAAAAGCACAAGGGCAATTTATATTTAGCTATTATCATAAAGGAGTTTCTGAAATGGAATAGGTTTTAACAGCAGTGTTCTAATGCAGATCAAGTTTAGCAAAAAAAATACAAAAACCCAAAACCCAAATACATTATCCATTAGATGAAAACAGAACAGTACATTGGTCTAAAACGATTACTGCATTTCCAGTTCTTTGCATCTTTCTGGATACCACTGGAAACCTGGTACTTTTTTCATTAAGTCTAACAGAGCTCAAATCAGAAAGTCTGTTTGCATAGCATATATGTCTAACATATCCCAGATGCAGCTCAGCCCTGTAAGCTATCGAAGCTTCATTTGTAGTCTTTTTTCAATTGGAACTGTTTGGGAATTCTCATTTGTGAATGGCTGCTAATAGCTCGCTTGCATATTCCAAACTACTAACTTCTTGGAGTAAATACAATAAATCGGCTGATATCTGGGATAGTTTATTGGAAGCAGATACTGAGCACACCTCAAAAACTGCATTTAGCCCGAAACAGTGGTTCCAGCCCTTAAAAATCACTGACAAATTACGATAATCAGACATTCGGGTCTGTGTGTGAATGCAACACCCACATCTCTGTCTCAAGACAACTCCTTCCATTACACACTGAAGAGTTAATTTTCTGTGTGCCAAAATACAGCAGAGATATTAAAAGCTAAACATTGTACAGGGCTTACTGAGCAGAAGGCAACATTTATGCCGCCTGAAAATGAGTACATTCTTGCTTGGTAAAGAAAAAAAAGGTTTGCTGAGACAAGGTGATTTACTCAAGATGGAATTAAGCTCAAAGAATCTTAAAAGTTACAACCATTAAGATTCAGTTTCCAAATTTAGTAACTAGGGATTATCATCATGATGTTCCATCTAGTATTAGTTGTATATATTTGGCACACTAGCATGTCAAAATTGTTATGCTACATGTACTATGATTAAAATACAGTTTTCAATAAAATTGTAAAGCTGTCTTTCATGCAATTAGTCACCTTAAGATAAAATCTTTTTTTGCTCTGTACAATATCTACTGCATTTTCAGCCAGTATATGTAACAGTATCTAAATTTTCAGAGACATGGCCTGCATGCTGCAATGTTTTCTACAACTGACTATTAAAAAGCCAACCCAATAAATAAGGAGAGAAGCTGCTACACTTACAAATAAAATACCAAGTAGAGATCCCACCTATAAATTAGTTCAACAATATATCAGTAGAAGTTCTTTATCCATAGCCAGCACATCAACAATCAGCTAAATCTCACTTTCTTTTTTTTCTCAAATATCAAGCTAAGGCCAGAAAACAAGTATAAGGTGAGGACAGGGGAAGAGTGAAGCATTTTTACCAAACTAACTCAAGCCTCAGTGCCCAGATCTAAAAACAGGATTGAGGTTTTGACAGAACACACTCCCCCCCGGCAGAGAGGCTATCTAATTTGATAACAAGTTTTACTCTGTGAGAAAAACCAAAGAAAAAGAATAAAAGCAAAATTTCGTCCCATGCTCACACACCCATAGCCTGTTTGCAAGAGAAAAGGAAGGGATAAAATTAAGACGACTGACAAAAGCAGACTTAGAATAGCTTCAAACTGTAACAGTCTGGGCAGGGACTTACCTCTAACATCTCACTCAAACGCACATCAGTTCTTTGCTAAAGAAAAAAAAACAAAAACAAACAGCAATAACTAGTGTGCTGGTTTGAGCTGAAGTAGAGTTAACTTTCTTCACAGTGGCTAGTATGGGGCTATGTTCAGGATTTGTGCAGAACACAGGGTTGATAATGCAAAGATGTTTTTGTTATTGCTGAGAAGTGCTTACAGCCAAAGTGTTTACTGCTTTCCATACTGCCACACTGGTGAGGAGACTGGGGGTGTGTGGGAGGTTGGAGGCAACACAGCTGGGACAGGTAACCCAAACTGACCAAAGGGATATTCCATACCATATGACATCAGGCTCAGTATATAAAGTGGGAGGAAGCAGGAGGAAGGGGGGAACATTTGGAGTGATGGTATTTGTCTTCCCAAGGAACCATTACATGTGATGGGCCCTGCTCTCCTGGAGATGGCTAAACACCTCCTGCCTGTGGGAAGCAGTGAATTAATTCCTTGCTTTGCTTTGCTTGTGTGTGCAGCTTTTGCTTTCTCTATTAAACTGTCTTTATCTCAACCCATGAGTTTTTGTAGCTTTTACCCTTCTGATTCTCTCCCCCATCCTGCTGTTGTGGGAGGGAGCAAGGGGCTGCATGGTGTTCCTTAAACCACAACAACTACACAGAAATGAAGAAAAATATTTTACCACTGTACAAACCCAACTGTACATACCAGTGTTTTTATTGTTCTCAGAGATTTTAGTAGTCCAATAAGCAACTGTCGTTTCCTCTGATTTGCAAGAAGACCCAAACTAGTCTGTGTGAAGCCTTCCTTTGCTATATTCAGGTGTCTGCAAAAATGAAAAATTAACATCATCTTCAACAATTCACAGAATAAAACTTCTAATCAATTCTAACATGTCCATCAGAATACATGCCAGAAAACAAGACTGTCAGCATTGTTAGGGAAACTCAGAAATAAAGGTGAAACCAACAGGCTACTAAGAAATTCCATCTTCCCTTCTGCACTTGTGGATCAGTGGTGTATCTCAAAAGATCCCTCTTTTAAAGAGAACTCCCAATTGCAAAAGTGAGAGCTGCAAGAGCTGGTAAAGTGCTTCAGTATCTTTAACTACTATTGCCAATAGTATTCAGCACACAAACAGGAAATATCATCAGCAAGCAAACATCCTGGGTTTATAGATTTCTTCTTAAATACTGTCCCCCTTTCAATCTCTGCAGTTACTTAAGCAGGATACCTTCTTCCATTTGTGCAAATAACAGCTGCTAGCTGAAGGCCACTCTGCAACGATGTAACACGTTCAAGTTCCTACAGAGAGAAAACAGGCTAAATTAACATACAAGTTAAAGCCACGCTACACACCAGTGAAGACCTGTGATTAGCAGTTTTCTCTTGAGAAGCTATAATGACTTTGTAGAAATACTTTATATATTATTTGTTTCATCATTTTATATATGCTAAGCACTGCAATGTATTGTTAATATAAACTATCTTTTAAAATACATTTCTCTTTTGAAGAGAGATACTCAAAATTCATATTCTTTGCAGTCTACATTTATATATTGTACATTTAGCCTAAGAATCTCTATATCATTAAGGTCCTACAACAGAATGATGAAAGCTTCAGGGACAGAAGCAGAGGGTTTAATTTGTATTAATATGCCAGAGAGCAGCAAAACAAAACAAAAAACATCCTGCTTCATACAGCATTTTCTTGTCTTGAAGCACTTGTGTTCTACCAATTTAACAGATGTCACTTCATAATGAATGTTAATTGTATCCTGTTGAATTTCAGCTGAAAACTCTTCAGCAGAGGTGAGCTGAATTTAGCTTGGTTTTGACTTTGTGAAGTGCCTAGCATAATCTCAACATCTTGAAAAAAATGTATGTTTTAGTATGCCCTTTAGGATTTCTTTTGTTAGGAACAGCAATGCAGAAAAGTGAACACTCTCCCCATGCCAAAGAAAAAAAGAATTGTTTTTTTTAAATACAGGTCATTATTTCAAAACATATAAAGTGCTTTTCATGGGGAGAAGGGACACTTTCACCTTGAAAACCAACTAATTCTAAAGATATCGCAAGCAAAAACAAGTTCAAAGTTTAGGTCAGTTTCAGACCAGCTCCTGCTCAGTCTCCAAAGATATAAGTAATGCTGACAAATCAATAAACTGCATCTTTCACCAATTACTAATGTTACTAATGTTGCCTTTGTAAAAATGACATGCTTTGTTGCTGATATGCATAATATATTAAAAAAAGAAATTCAAAGATTATTTTCCTTCTGACTAAAAGCACACTGACATGCAAATGTCAGAGCTATTACAAGAGCCATTGTTCCCTTTTTCATGAGGAAACACATACAATAAGGAACAACTCCACTCCAGTCTTGCCTCTTACAAAGATTCTGTAAAGCCTCCCCTTTGAAAATGACTGGATGGAGAGCCACAGGGAGAGAGTGCAGCCAAATGGTCCCAAGAAAAGGAATATTTTGCCCAGCATTTAGGGCTGAATACATTTTTCCTCTTCTCAGTCTTCCAGCCAGTAGCTGTTCCTAAAGCAGCATGCCTTTCCTTTCAAGGGAAAGGGAAAACTGTAAATCACTTGCCCTGTGTCTGTGCCATGCCTCTCTTAGCCCACAGCAGTACCTGTTAGACCAGCACTTCATACTAGGAATGGGGTGCAAACCATGACATCCCCAAACTTTAATTTGCGCAGTGAAAATGTGTAAAGAGCCAACTGTATTTTTGATTCTTCTAATGACCTGCTACTGTAATTGGACACTGAACTGGAGTGGCCATTACAAAGTACCCACAGCACATCAGGAGGTTCATGAGTCAGTGGGAAAGTGAGCGCTATGATGCCCACCAGAAACCTCCAGTAAGCAGACAGACAAGAATTACTCAGTGCAAGCCTGTGCCCATCAGTAACACTGGAGAATTACTGACTGAATCAGGCAAATATGCATTTCAGGAATGTTTTTAAAAGATTCTTACTGGCACAATAGATTCTTAACCGTCCCTTTGGAATAGCTGAAAGCACTTCTTGGTATAAAACATGCAGCTAAGATGTTGCTGTGCTAAGAATATAAACATTACACTGCAAGAAGCACATTTGCTGCAGCACTATCATGCATCGAGAGCAGTTTTACAAAGTGAACTGCTGGATTCAGACAAAGCAGCACTCACTCAAAAACATCAAAAATGCACAACAATGAAATAGTACCAGAGGATTTTTATACCGTACAATTCCCCTTTCTTCCCCCTCTACACTATCCTAGGAAGACTCAACCACTGTAGCACTTACCAGCCTCCATCTGCAATAGCCTCCCACCTGACTCCTTTAACTAAAACTGAACTAATATTACCCTTACAGCTCTTTTCTTCCACCAGCTATTGCAGGAGATGACACAAACAATGCCCACTCCCCCTCCACCCTCATTTTTCCTTTAAACAGCAGCACTGCTCCTTTCACCCAGCAAAATGCCAGAGCATAGATGGCACACTTGGAGGGTCACTAAGGCTAGATGCATGGGCCACAAGCACAAGTGAGCAGAAGAGGATACTGTGTCCTTTGGATGAAACAGGAAAATAATTCCAGCTTCAGGACATCTACTGTGGCCTAACACCCAGGAAGTACAAGCCATCATTGCTCTCTCACACTCCCTCCAGCTACTTAACCAAAATGTGAATTGCCATAATCACTGGTATGACAATGATGACACAAGGTGCTGTACAGACACAGAATTATTCACCACATAATAACCCTCAGACAAACTTGCTAACAAAAACTATTTTCACACTGCAGAATTCTCCCTGTTCCTTCCTGGAACAAACAGATAAAATGAGGCAAGTGCTGACCAAATGTTACACGGGAGGTATTAAGAATAAATGCATAGGAATGAAACACCTTTCTTTAGAGAGTCATTATGACAGCTGTTCCAATTATGTTTTGGGAGGAAGGAGAGAAGCCATGCCAATATTCTACTGCAAGCAGCTAAAGAAGTTCTGCTCTTGGAGATCTCTGACATGGTGAGACTATTTTCAGTTCAGCCTTCTCTTACATGTTTTCTTCTCACAACTGTCTGAGATTAGTGGCAGATTTCTGGTTAAGAGATCTTAAGAAGGGTCATTGCTGTTTTCTCTTACGGAAAAAGATGTGAAACCGTTCCTAAACACAGGCACTAAAGAAGCTCCTGTTCCAATCCATTACAGGTATTAGTCAAGCTGTGAATTCATATTTTCAAAAAAGCCTTCTTAAAATGGCCATATGCCAAACCTTTATCAACCTAAGGACCTCTAACTCAATACACCCTTGGTTATTTTCACTATAGAGACACAGCTTTAGCAGTTCCAATCAGGCACTAGCATCTTTACCAACAAATTACTTTATTTAATCCCCAATGAAACAACAGTGTTATAACAGCACAAAATTGAGTAGTTTACTCTTCAAATGTTAATTGTCTTACCTCAACATATGCAGGCTGTTTCTCAAGGATCAAGTCAGCAACTTTCTTAGATACCTTAAAAAGAAGAACATTCCATGTGATAGCAATCATAGCAATCCCAATTAAATAGGCCATCCCCATATTATAGTCCTACAAGTTTGTGATTTTCTATTATTTAGTACTGTATTTTTCAAATTTATTAATAAATATTCCATAACATAAAAATGCTGTAAAAATTATGATCAGCTTTCCTTAGAAGCAAGGTAAGAGAAACATTCACAGTTCCATCTATGGAATCCTCACCTCTCTGCCTGTTAAAGAACATGCTAGAATAGAAAACAAATAATTTGGGCCACTGCAAGTGTTTACATTATGGTCACGCTGCTGCTAGAGTACAAATTTTAATTAACCATCTACCCTGGTGTGCTGGTTTCAGCCGTGATGGAATTAATTTTCTTCACAGTAGCTGATATGGGGCTGTGTTTTGGATCTATGCTGGAGACAGTGCTGATAATATATGTTTTAGCATTTGTTAAGCAGTGCTTACAGAGAGCCAAGACCTCTTCTACTCTTCATACCACCTTGCCAGCAAGTAGGCTGGGGGTGTACTATTTGCTGGGAGAAGAGATAGCCAAGATAGCTGACCCCAACTGATCCAAGGAACATCCATACCATACGGTGTCTGCTCAGCAGGTAAAGCCGAAGAAGAAGGAAGAGGGGGATGTTTGGAGTGATGGCAATTGTTGTCCCAAGTCACCATTACACATGATGGAGGCCTGCACTCCCGGGGATGGCTGAACACCTGCCTGACCGTGGGAAGCAGTCAATTAAGTCCTTGTTTTGCTTCACTTGTGCATGTGGCTTTTGCTTTACCTCTTTTCTCTTCCCCACCCCACAAGTGGGGCAGTCAGTGAGCGTCTGTGATACTTAATTGCCAGCTGGGGTTAAACCATGATACATGGAGATCTAAGAAAGCCATAGGGACACTTAGCTTTCAGACTGATACTGTATTAAATAAAATCCCTGTCAAAATAAATATTCACCCTGTGCACATTATACCCTTTCTTTAGCACCCAGAACATGCATATTTTAAAATCTTCTCCACTGTTCTGAACTAACAGTAAGTGGAATGCTACTGAGAGCTGCTGTCTGTATTGAATTTAAAAAATGGGCATTGCTACTTTAATCAGTCTCCTGTGTGAAAACACAGAAGATTAAAAAGAAATCCAACACTAACAGTCATATAAATGCAAGCGTGAGAATAGTGTGTTTTGGTTTGTTTTTCAGCAGGGACTATAAATATTTAAGAAACTGTTTCAAACATGACAAAGGAATCACTGATATTGCTTTATATTCTTCTAGGGGAACAATACCCCCAGAAATGAAAATATAATAAAACTGGCTATGACAACCAGTCCACAAAGGACTACTGGCAAAGAAAAATTAGAAGGTTTTTCTATACCTGACAAACATAGCACAAAGCTGGGATCTTCAATCAGCGTTCCTATAACAAACTCAAATTGGCTCCACCAGGTCAATTCCCATCCTCTGGAAGGGCACTTACACACAAATGGTCTTCCAAGTATTCCGATACCATCAGCTGGCAATCTGGAGGGGGCATATATCTATGCTTTCCTCCTTCCATATTAAAAACAGGCCAGAATCACAAAGCAATTTCAAAATCTCTTAGTTGTTCTATAAATAATAAAGCTTTCCTCTGCAGGACAGCAAGGCAGGGTCGGAAAAGAATGTTATCAGGTCAAATGCTACACAAGCCTTAAGAAGACTCTTAAGAAGTTTTGTTCACTGCACAGTCTATATACTGTGAAATTTTTACCTCCCTTTTCCAACCTGTCCTTCCTTCTAGCCCTGGACCTGTAAAAAACTTTAGGACATGGATGCTAGTTATGCACTGCCCTAGTACAAATCTAACAGTTTGATCCTTTGCTGTTAAAGGGATTCATCAAGCAGTACATGTGGATAAAAGATACATTTCATTTTATGTGGCTTTGTTTTGCAAGTCCTCAGTAACCCTTGACTAGTAACAACCCTAACACTGTCAAGCACCTGCCATGGCCACTTTTGTTTTTCTTTCCCAGAACTTAGTAATTTTGTTTCCGAGCTTCTAAGCATTCTCTTCCCTTTCTTTCGGATAAGCAATATTATCCCAGATTATTTCCAGTCGTTTCCAAATTGTGCCACCCCTTTTGGCATCTTCCACATAATTGTGCTGTGTTAACTTTTGGAATCCTGAATTTAATTGCTAGCAATTAATGTGACTGCAGTTATAATACAGGCCAACAACAATGCTTTCTGAGGGGACCAAACAATTTTCTCTTTCCAAATCACATCAATAAAAAATAATTCATCTCCTGAATTAAAAACAATACAGCTGAGGATATTAGCCTACTAATTAAAGTGAAGTCTAACAGACATACAACTAGAAAGCCTTCTAATCCAAATTGTCTGTACCAAGATGATTACAAATTAAAGCTGTCATGACACACACATTAAAAAAAGTTTGAAGGAGTTGGAATCCATCTAGTGGAATGGAAAACTAATGTTCAAACTACCGAAAATCTCCAGTCTACACTGACCTGAAAACAAAGTCAAGACCAAGATCAGCTCTGCCAAAGCAGATGGTAACAGCCAGTGAGAAGTGGGAGATCAGAGCTCTAGTACCTGTAATCCCTACTCACTTGAGTACTTCGCCTTAGAGATATTTACAAGTTGGTATTATCTCTAAACCACTATTGTAAATTCCTATGGCAGCTATGGATACCGACATTGAAGTAAAAAATACAGTATTTAGTCTTTTGCAAAAGCACAGGTATTGTGTGATATGTCAATAGACTTCCTGAGTCCCCTATCTAATAATCTATCCACAATCACCATCAAAATACTTTTAGGACTGAACTAACAACGTACAACATTCACCAGTACTGTCCTCCATGAAGGACGCTAATGTCCTTTAAGGCAGAGAGCAATCTAAATGATCTATCACGAGATAAACAGAGAAAAATTGAGACAGGAGAAGAAAACATGCATCAGTCTCTCACACTCTACCTGGAAATATGACACAAGCACATGAAATACAGCATATAAGAAATTTTAACAACCTGGCATGTGCCCAAAGAGGAAAACAAACTAAGTAACTATTCCCTCCTACAGCAGAAACACATTTAGACTAGATTAAGGAAGGAACAAGAAAGGCTCAATCCCTTGAAAGGCTAGGTAAACCTAAACCTATGATTAATGAAATAACTTTGAACAGGACCTGGAGTAAAGACTCCTGTTTGTGACTATAGCTGTAACCGATGTTAGCCATACTTTTACCCCAGTTGTAGCTATTAAGTTTCTGCTCAAGGCCTGTGTGCTTTGCAAAAGCTAAGCTCTTAGGAACTTGTAATGTCTGCACAAGTGAAGACATATTGCAACTCTCAGTGTCTCTGTGATGTGAAGAAGATAACTGCAAGGTCAAAAGAGGCTGATAAACCATTTCCCCCTAGTTCAGTTACGTTTCTTGCTAGACTTATAGACAACACAATAAATTGCCTGAGGTTACAGAGGAAACAACTTTACTTACAGCAGCTTGCTGTTGTTTTAATTTGTCTCTGTACTCTTCCAGTTCTTGAAGACTAAGTACTGGAGGAAGCCTCTGCACATAAACAATGAATTTAATTCAGTGAGAAATTAAAGGATGTTAAATAAAAAAACATAGCATTAACTAAGCAATCAATTTCATTAAAGAAATATTCTTATTGTTCCTGCCATCTAATCTGCAGAATTAATCCATTATTTCAAATGATGGATACTGAAATCAATTAGTGTTAAGATATGCAATGTATTATCACAATTGCATCACATGATATCATCATTATCTCAAAGTTACCTTATTTTAAGCTGCATATGTATACACACAACCCTGATCATGGAAATTACTATGTCTCGGTCAGTTTACTGAAAAATATACAAAACATGGAGCAGATACTTTTTTCATTATAGTTTACATTATGAAGTGCCTCTTAGCACAGGCACTGATATAACTAATATCAATTCTACTACACTAAAAGAAGAGACTCCATACCAATACTATATGGAAGTTCCACACAACTGCAAGATGATGAAGGAGGGTACAGTTTTGTATTGATGCAAGATATAAGTAACAAAGCAAAAAATAGCTCATTGAAACAAGCATACTTTTGATTTTCATTTTTTGTTAGGCTGCTGTCTTTTCTTTTCAGAAGACAGCTTACCTCTAATTCATATTTCACAATATCAAAGGAATCATTGGAAAAATAAACTTCTTCAATGCTGTTAATTATTTCCTGCTGTGCCTGAGGATCAATTGGTTCTTCATGTGGTTCTCTGAGCTCTTCCTGCACAAAACAAAAAAGGATTTGCATAATATAATAACACATCCTAACAAGAAAAATATTTTAACAAAACAAACATCTTTCAAAAGACATTTGTAACACTAATACAAGAAGCAATGGCAAAGGACAGAAAGATCAGTATATTGTGGCTTGTTCTTTCTGTAATGAACAGAAAAATATTTAAAACTTCTCAAAAACATAGTGCAGACTTCAACATTGCAGCTCACTTAAACACTTCTTCACCGATACATTTTTGGCACGAACGCACGTGAGTCCACCGGTGTTTTTTCCTCTGAAGTTTAGAAATTCTTATAATAAACTAAAAATACACTGGTAGGCTATTTCTCCAGAATTAAAAAAAAAAAAAACCAAAGTAACAAACAAAACCTGAATTTTTAAAATCATAGGAACCATCTTCATAAATGTAAGATAGAAAATGTCACTACAAATGTATAACTTTTCAATTCAGCCTTCACAATTCACTGAAATAAAAGTCATGCCATTAAACACTCTGATTTCTGATACAAGTACAAACAGAACAGACCTGCCTCCTTTGCACCAGATTAACAGATCTCAAATTTTAGCACAGTGGTCTAAGCAGAGACATGCTGTCAGCTTTCTGAAAGCTACCACTCAAGAGGTAAACATCCCCCTCCTTGCTGTCACAATCTCCCCTGGAAGGTCTTCTCAATGACCTAGCTGCTTCCACTGGTTGTAGCAAACCAAGGACTGAGGCTGAGCCTCCTCTTCCCCTGCTATACTGGACACTGCAAATAATACTGGCCCTGTCCTGGATGTTGTTCCTACCAAGGGAATAAAAAATTATTTATCAGAGACTCAAAAGGCCTAAGTGCTAAGATATTCTTTCATCAAAAATAAAGATAAAATGGATCAAATTGCTTGATACTGGAATTAAACCCTGGTGAAGCAAAACAGTGGGCTTGAAGAGTCCTGTAATGACCCTGAGTCTCCCAACAGTGCCAAGTTGTAACAGTGGACAAGGCGCCTGTATTTCTATCACCAAGAGCTCAAGGGCTTATTTCACAAGATAGTGGCATCAGGTTTTAAACTAATTGACTAAACAACCCCTAACTCGCTTACAATGCACACCAGCTGAAATACGGTCAGCGCGTACATGTTACGAGGCGAAGTGACACCTGAGATACAAATCAAGGCGCTGTTTCTCTCTGCAGTTACAGGCAGTCCAGGGGGGACAAGTGGCCGGTTTGGAAGAGCATCACAAGGAGCTGGTACAGAGCACAGGTTTCCAGCGGATTTGGCATCCCCGAGCGACCACAACGAGGCAAAGCAGCGGGAGGCGGTGCTCGGGCGCCAC
>NW_008674843.1:27384-29135 GCF_000695815.1 Acanthisitta chloris
AAACCCGCGGAGACAGCACCGAGGACACACCTTGTTCCTCCCCACGGAGCCGCCAGGAGCCGCAAACCTCCGTCTGAAACGCGTGGCGCAGTTACCGCCTCGGTGTCACCAACTACACCGAGGGGGATGTAGGGAGTGCGTGAGCTGCACCGGCACTCCGAGAGGAACAAGGGCATGGCAGAGGTAAATAACTAAACGTACAACAACAATAAATAATAGCATCAAAGCAAACTGATGCTATACTTAGACAAACTGCTGAAGACACGTTTGGAGCGTGGTCCCAAGTACACGTCCCCAGTGCCAACAGTCACAAGTGTCTCACTGAGTCAGGCTGGGGCAGCTAGGTGCCACTGACGCCAGAAGGCACCAACCCAAGATTGCAGCAGCAAAGAGCCACACCAGCACCAGAGACAGGCAGGACTGTCCCTGCAGCTCCAGCCACACAATGCATCCAGCAGGGACATCTCTCCACCTCACGTTTCAGTTTGACGAAGATCATGAGAAACAGACCAGAGGATATAAGGTTAGGGATAAGAGAAACCAGATTTTTGAAAAATAGTTCCTTTAGAGTCTGTTTCAAGTTTTGAATCTATGATTTTGAAGTTTTCATCACTTAGGGTGCATGGATTAGCAGAGGACACACACATGCAGATTCAATGGCATACTGGTTTTGCATTAATTTAATTTATAAAGCAATGAAGCTATTAACTAACCAACTAACCACTTCCTGTCCTTTCAAACAAATAAAAAATATTTCCCTCTGGACTCCTTAACAAATGGTAGCTTTGTACTGTACATCCCTCTATAAATTAGCTTCACATCTTACAGTACACTGAGTTTTAGCTATATGAAACAAATTAAAAAGTATCCAAGACAGGCAACAGAGTCTACCGAACCATTGCAAATGGAATCATCCATTATATCATCTGATATTTGTCTACAAGTCCATGAATGGCTGTTTGCTAAAAGAAAAAAGATGAAAAACTAAACCCAAGAAAAAATCCTTAGGGTCATCTGAAATTCTAGACTACTGTTATCTTGTCATATTGGTGAAATAACGTCAACACCATAGGTCAATGGTAATTGACATCTGCTAAAGACATATTAAGAAAGCCATTGTAGACACATATTCTGGATTTGGAGCCACATCATAAAAAATTGGAGAGTTGTTTTTAGTATTAGCATTTCAATGAAACCTAATCAATGACCCTTTTGTTGTAATAGAACACCACAGTTTTCAGCACAAATATAAAGCTGATGTTGATGCGACTAGGAAAATGGCTAAGAAAACACTTCATCCTGTCTCAGAGTGATCATCCAGCTCAATGTTTCTTGCCAAAACACTACCAGGAAAATATTTATTAAGTGGACGAAGTTTTTTCTTTATATTGTTCATTTTTTTCTAGAAAATCAGTCTAGTGAGAACAACTCTCCAGGATAAACTTTTGCTCCCATGTAAATGACACTATCTGCCACCAGACTTTATGCCATGATAAGCTGCAGCTTCCAGTACAGCATGCTCCACTAGTTTCAAGTAATTAGCATCCTGAAGGCCAATCCAGTCACTCACCACTGAAGGAAACATCCATCCTCGGCTAAAGTTTACTTGCTGATACTCAATTTTCCTCATCCCTTCAATTAGACATTAAAAAAAATTTACTATATACATAATGAAGCCCATAGTTTCAGGGACCTCAGCAAAGGCCAGATTTAACACCGTGGAGACAGTGCTCACAGACTTTGCAGAGGGA
>NW_008674843.1:29151-30476 GCF_000695815.1 Acanthisitta chloris
CAAGTCATTTTTCCATCTCAAAACCTAACTATTGCCACTTACGTTTCTGCCTTTAAAAAAAAATTAATCATTAAAACACACTTGATGGCTAACTTCATGTCAATTCAGCAATTCCAAGTGCTATTATGAATAGAAAAACCTATAAAAATGTGTAACAGAGGGAATCATAAGGTAATAACCCTGCAGACAACTTTGTCATTGCTAAACTGAATCAATTAGATACATAGGAGATCAGGAGGAGCAGCACATTCACACGGTGGACCCCACGGTGTACATTCACCTGCCCAGGTGAATGCACATGTTCAGCAGTAATAACTCTCCAAGCAATAATGGCCCAACACAGACATCTAAGACGCTGTTTTGTGGGCTACTCATTCTTCCAAATTCTTGTTTAGGTAGAGGCTTTGCCTCCTTCATAAAACTTGAGCCACTTGTGGTGCCAATTGTGCATTTTTTTCCCAGCGCTTTGGTTCATACTTTAATGGAAAGACAGTTTATCCTGTCTGGTTACCACCACTGCAACCCTCCGCAGCAGGTCTCTGTCGTAATGCCACCTAATCAGATCAGTGAAAGACATCTTCTGGGGAGGGAAAAAGAAAAACCCCACCAGTCTGACAGCTTTGCCTACTTGAAGAAGCCATTGCTAAATGAAACACAGTGCTTGCATGCACACATTTTTTTCACATGATTTTGCCTTCCTGTTCTATGGAAATAGAAGTTTACAGTCTAGGAGCCTCTGGCGATTCCTTGAAATATATTTCAGAAGAGTCATGTCATTGCAGACTCATCTGAAATGCAGTTGAGCGAGTTTTAGATGACTACCCAGCTATTTCTCAGTGCATCACACTCCCACTCTCCTAGTATTCTATGCTGCCTGTAACAGCAAACCCAATATTGCTCTGCTGAATGAAGCACTACCGGTAGAGAGTTGAAACAAACACCTTCTGCATTCTAGTCACTACCAACTATAAGATTTGGGAAGTGAAGACACTGAAAAAAGTTAACTGATATTAGTCAGAGAAAAAAGAAATTAAACCAAAACAAAAACAGACAGCCTGTGCATCTCTACCCACAGAGTGCCAGGGACCAAGTCTGTGCTATATTCATTTGGACACAGCCTCTCTCTCTTTGTCATGAGCAAAACACACACCAATGAATATGGTCTTGATGTACATACAATGTGGATAACACCTATGTTAAAAGGTAATGTTAAATACCAGGATGAGGGCCCAGCTCAACAGATTCAATCAGCAGATATACTGCAACACCATATCACTAAGAAATAAAGATATGCATAAAAGTATTTATACATATATAGACCATTG
>NW_008674844.1:0-2080 GCF_000695815.1 Acanthisitta chloris
GGGGCGGCACTGCCCCCTGCCGGCAGCGCCAAGCATCGCCCGCGCCCGGCCCGGCCTGGGGGACAGGGACACCACTCACTGCACCCCCAGCACCCAAAACTTCTGCTGGGCACGAACCTCCGAGTGCCAGAAAACGGCCCCCGCGTCCCAGAGGAGCGTCCGTCACAGGAAAAATACCTCGGGAAGGCGAACAAATACCCTTCTCTGTTCTCTCTGCCCTCCACCCCAAACAGCTTTCAGCAGAGCAAGCTGAAAGCCTGGAGAAGAGGAGGCTCAGGGGAGACCTTATCACCCTCTGCAACTCCCTGACAGGAGGTTGGAGTCAGGTGGGGGTTGGTCCCTTCTCCCAGGCAACCAGCAGCAGGACAAGAGGGCACAGACTCAAGCTCTGCCAGGGGAGGGTTAGGTTGGATATTAGGAAGAGATTTTTTACAGAGAGAGTGTTCAGGCATTGGAATGTGCTGCCCAGGGAGGTGGTGGATTCACCATCCCTGGAGGTTTTCAAGCTGAGACTGGATGTGGCACTTAGTGCCATGGTCTAGTAACCACAGTAGGGTTGGACTCGATGATCTTGGAGGACTCTTCCAACCAGGCTGATTCTATGATACCGTGATTCTAAGCTGTTTATCCAAATGCAGTAAAGACTGTGGTCATGATGCACTAGAAGCAAAAAGGCATCACAGACTGCAATGGGCTCAACAGCCTAAAAGTGACTATTACAGACTGCAGGAATTCGCTGCATCCAGTTGCTGCCCACACTCCATACTGGGAGCACCAGCCAACCGTTTCAACCCTAACTTGGAGCAAACAACCATAGGATGCAAGATACAGACATGTTGCCACTGTCCTCACCGTGAGTCAAATGTGTGTTAGATGAGTGGGTTGCAGAGAGGTCAATTGTTCAATTGACACAAGCAGCTCCTCTGTAACAGCCAACCTGGAACACCCAACCGTGGAGGACCAGACAAGCCTATTCTGTCTCAAACCCACAGGCAAAGATTCTGGATGCCACCAAACATTCTGTAACACTCCTCACCTGTGAAACTTAGAGATTGCCCCTATATGAACACCATCATAATTCACATAAAACCCACTTGTAAATCACAATAAAGGAGAAAATATATGGTCTTAAAAGACACAAGGCAGAATAAAATCCCAGTGTAAGTCATTACCATATTTATAACCTTCCACGGTACAGTATTCTAGTAGCTATTTTAAAGTTAAGATACGTCAGCATATTTGATCATGCTAGATTTCTGACTTGGACTATTTTACTATGTAACTTAAAAACCCTATAGATTACAAGAATCTGAAGACACACAAAAAAGAACAATATTCTGATTAAAAATTTGATTTAGTATGCAGCTTCTCTTTATAGTCCCTTGGTAAAAATGAAATCTCCCTAACAAACACTTAATAAAACCTGTCAATATATCTAGAAAGAAAAATGACACAAATGCATTAAGTATTAAATACCCTTGAAAAAAGTCACATATTCCATGAATTTTTGATGTACTATCTTGACATTAATGTAAAACCTTGATATTTATAATTGACAGATATTTAATAAAGTATAGAAGATGACTGCTGCATAGCATGCAAATTGCTCAGACTGATCAAAAAAGATACAGACATATTTAAACTAAACAAACACTTAATACGTAAAAAAAATCAGATCTAGCTTTTACAGGTTCACACAGCTAGGTCTCTACAGATTAGCTTTCAAATGTGACATTATCCACTGCATGAGCCCTAATTTTAACTTACCAAGTCTGTATGAAGTAGTTTCAGAAAGTTGGGAGGGGAAGCTTTAAATAAAAAATGGGAACATGGAAATGTGAATATATTCATTTAGATGCAGGTCCTGACATTCTACTGAAAGAGTTATTATAAAGAACAAATACCATCTATTTCGTTACCCTTTCTGTGAAAATATTGTCAGAGCTGGCAATCAGGGTGATGACCACTGCAAAAACAAATAGTGGCATGCTGAATTTCATTTCCCTCCTGATGCTGCTATTCCTAAAAAAAAAAAAATTTAAAAAAAAAAAAAAAAAAAAAAAAAATTTTCCCCCCCCCT
>NW_008674844.1:2140-3295 GCF_000695815.1 Acanthisitta chloris
CCCCCCTTCAGTGTTCCAAGCCTTCTTTGAGACATTTGGAGGATATCTCAAAATAACCAGAAATATTAAAAAGCAACAGTGATTGCTGCCAGATTGTCTGCAGCCACTGCGGAAAGAGACAGACTGTTATTCTAGTCACCTAAAACACTATCAGACTAGAAGCCAGTTACTCAGTATGGCAATCAGAGAAGGGGGGGGTGGGGGCAGGGGAGAGAAAAAAAAAGATAAGGACACTTTCAGACTTTTTTTCTCTTTCTGTGAAGCAGTAATATCCATGGATCGTCCCTCATGTTTAGTGTCTCACAAGAAAGCAAAACTCAAGTGTGAATAATTTCTCCAACACACTTTTAGATGGACATCACAAGGTAACAATTCTCAAGACTTAGAAACTAGATGCTAGAGGACTCCTCCACTTTTGGGAGGGTTTGTTTCCATTTGAATGGCATGAAGTGTAGAAGAGGTGAAGCTGTCATAACCTTCACTTCTGCTGTCCAGCCTAGGGGCATTAACCTCCTGTAAAACAGTGGCCAGACACTCAGTAATAACCCCTTTTCCCATTCAATCCCCAAATGCTAAAGCTCATTTATCAGAGCTCCTAATCTTGATAAGGAATTGCCATCAAAATTAGCTTAATATCTGCTTGTTTACCAAGTGATCCAAAGTACAAGTCCTATTACTGTAACACACAATAAAACGTCTGAGCAAAAGGAAAAATTAGAGTGTAAGTTTACATAGTGTTAAATTTGTGTTCATATCTGTGCCTTGAAAAGGCTTAATGTATTTTGATGTGAAGTCATATTGATCAGTATAGTCCTTTGTGCTATTACTTACCCCTTGTATAATATGAGAAAAAAAACTAATTGAATCACTGAGTGTGATCAAAGTTAGGTTTCTCTAAAGAAGACATCACCTCTCAGCTGAGATAAACTGACCACCAGAGTCATCTACTACTTCACTGTAACATATAGCTAAAAAACCCAAAATTAAGAAGAAAAATCCCTGATCTTGTTGGTTTCCTGAGTTTGTAAACACAGAGATGGTTGGATTTCTGTGAAGAATATTTCAAGTACTCACAAGTCCAAGGCAAAGTTGTAGGCAATCACTGTATCAATATTACTAAATCAGGTTTCAATATTCTCAAAAAACTCTTGTATC
>NW_008674844.1:3318-8698 GCF_000695815.1 Acanthisitta chloris
CTATCCCAGGAAAGCATCGTATCAAGTGTTGAGATTATACTGAGGCCATCACTCCACTCTCCTCCCAGCCCCCAAAACACTAAGGGTGCTTGAAACAGTTAAAGCCAAAACCAGTTTAAGCTTCCACCTTGTTAACTTTCATTCCTTTGAACATAACCCCCAAGGGTTAGTTCCTTTTGACCAAACAATTTTTTTCCTCCTCTTCTTTGCTGATTCTCCCCTCTTTCCAATGTACTCATTAACATGGGGAGATTTCATTATAAGCCTTGGTGGATGCTGCTTGATGGTTTCAGGCCAATGTGTAGGTGTACAAAAACACAAACACACACACACTTTCAGGGCCAGAAGCAGGAAGATCTGTCAGCATTTGCTGGTTACTGTCCCTTTCCCAGCTCTGGAAATCCTTTGAAGCAGCAGCCTTGAAGAGAAACTCCTCTCTGTGGAGCTGCTGAGGCTTTAAGTGCCCTAAAGCTAAGTAAAATAAAGAATTCAGAATGGAGGATCCTAGCGATCTACAGGGAAACAAGAATTCACTTTTTCCATTGGACATATGCTGCCTAACCTAATGAGGGAAGTCAGTTCAGTGTACAGGACAGGAGACAAAGCCAAAGATTATTTTACTTTGCAGTAACAGTTTATAACTACAGAGGCATGCTCTGGAATTTGCAAACAGCCCAATTCATGAAGCACTAGGAATAATATCCAGAAAGTTGTGCATTTGTATGACTTTTCTAATGGAAGAAAGATCATTCTACTTTGCAAAACCTAACAGGATGAATCTGAAAATAAAAAACAGGTACCACAGGATTGAAACTTATTAAATCTAAATAACATCCTTGCTTATTCTTTATGTCAGCAATTTTTATTTACTTTCTGCCAATACACACTGTTCCAGACTGTTAGGGGATTCACACAGAGGAAGCAAAGTGGAATGACTCCTCCTGGTGCAATGGAATTTAACTGCACAGTCCCTTTTCCTGTACCTTCTACCTGCAACAATTGTTCTTAGTTAATGAGACAGCAGTGGCACAACAGACAACTCAAACTGTTAACTACTAACTTAAGGGTCTGAAGACAACCCACTTCACATGCAAAGTGGACGATGCCATTTGGTTGATGGAGTACACAGAAACTATTCAGAACTGACTCCAAATGACCACCCTTGTCTACAATCCTGTGGCATCTCCTTTATTAAGCAGAGGTAATACAGCAGTTGACTTCTTAACATCCACTTCTTGACACTCCATTTACAGAATACTTCTTAACACACACAGTTCTGAAATACTAATCTTTCCCAAGACAGAAGACCCTCTTGGATATGGCATTTCAATGAGTGACCAAGTTTTCTACACATTTTCTTGCCCTTCCACAAAATCACTTAGAGCTGAATGCAGCCTCACTAAGGGCTGAAGTGGGAGAGCAAGCTGGACTGAGACTGGATGTGCTTTGCCATGACACAACCTTCCCAGTCCCTCCCATCTCCATTCAGGTAACAGAAAGACACACTAGGTCCATTATCTCCTGTGGCAAATCTCCTTGCAAAATGTGAGTTTATTGTTCACATTGAGCCTTAGATTGACAGGTTCAGTCTGCAGGGCTACATTCACACAGGTACAGTAAGATAGTTACAGTAAATAGTTTCCTCACAAAGCTTCCTCTATGCCTGCATACCATGACACATCACCTACTCTTTAGGCTCCTCCTGAGAGAAGCCTGAACCTTGTGCATTTTTCATTTCAGTAAACATTTTACTATGCTAATTTCAGAAGTTGGACTTCAATGATCCTTGTGGGTCCCTTCCAACTCAGGATATTCTATGATTTTGTATAGTGCAACACAGGTGCACTATGTTCATGCATAAATTCATCCCACAACTCTACTATCAATGGGGTGAATCACAAGCCACAAATAAAATGCTGTGATGGAAAGCCTGAAGTGAACTGCTTTGAAAGGACAGGGATGGTATTTCCTATACACAACCACTCCACAACCTAAGAGTTTCCTAAGAAGCATTAAGATTATGTAGTATGGTCAAAGTTTTGTTTCATGTGAATCAGCTACTCAAGTCGACTGATAAATCATACCAAGAGCCACTTCATTGGAAGTCTGGATCATATCATAAGCAAATTTCCATGCTGCACAACTGTCCTGGCACAAGGGCATGGGAAAGTCCTGGAACCAGACATACTGGGACTACAGTGGCACACACGTTCAAAACTAAATACTCATCACTTCCTCTTCAACTCACATTCAAACCATAGTACAAGAAAATAAACTTTGGTTTACTTAGCAACATATCAATGTCCTACTGTGTGGAGTATTAGCATTGGGTCTGACTGAAGAGGATAATCCACTTTGTAATTTAGTTAAATTACTAATTTTAACAAAGATAAGTACCCTGTATAATTTTGCAGTGCTTAAAGAATACATCCTTTGTGTATTCCATTCTAAAAAACATCAGCTTGTTATCATATTTTAAATTTATGGAACATTTGTAACTGCTGTTATATCAGGAAAAATATTAAATCTGCACAATAACTACAAACTTTATATGAGAAAGTATCCTTGTAAGTGCTTGATGATCTCCTGATGTCTGCTGAGGCACTCACTTCCACAAAAGACACAGACAACATCTCTGGGGATAAACTCAACTGCTCCAGAACATGCAACTCAGTTTAAAAAAAAGTACAAATAAAAGCAACTATCAGAAAAACAAACAAAAAACCCTCTCCATTCTATTGGCTGTAAAAAGAGATGCTTATCTGCATTCTCAACCAGGAGAGTGGTTGAGAATGCCATCTTCAAAAACAATGCCTTAAAAGCCTGTAATACTAACAAGAGAACGTATTATTCCTCCCAAACGTGGTTTAAACTGTGCAGAAACAAATTTTGTTTTGCACTGCTGTATCTGCTTTGAAGTACATCTCTGCTTCTCTGGAGAAAAGCAGGCGCTTAGGCTTGGCTAACAGAATCCAAACCACTCGGAATATAAAGTAAATTAAAACCTACTGATTAGAAGATCCTAACGACGACTGTACAAAGAGAGATAACATCTATACCTCAAATGAAAGATATGCCTTACCCTGCCTGTCCTCCAACTTTAAAACATTTTGACTGCAAGAAATAGCAGACACCAAGTAGGACGTGCCTGTATTTCCATCTAGGCCAGCATGGTCCAACTGGCGCCCATCGTCTGAATCTGGACCACAGGATGCCTCCATATGGCCTGCCACCTTTTCCTTGGAGGAGATAGGGAACAGCTGCTTGAGGAGCAAACGCTGCCCGAACAGCCAAACACCTCCTCCTGTGTCCGGCTGGCTCAGAGCCCAGAGCTGTCGCTGTGTTCCTGTGGAAGGCAAGGAAGGAACGGGGGAAGAAGGCAGCAGACCTCCCACCCACGCAAGGACTCGAGCTCTTCGTTTGTCTGAGACAGACAGACACAACCCAGCAAAGCCTGGAGCTGCTTCTCTGATGGAGAGGGGCAGCCACGGGAATGGCCCAACCAAGTCCCAGGATCTGCTGTTACTGTCATCATAGCCAGGGGGTGGGATGTACCACAAGTGACACACCAAAAAAAAATCAGGAATTTGGCACATTTGCAAAGTCTAAACCACCTTAGAGTGGATACACTAAGTGGTACAGTACCAGCATACTGTCAGTCTTCAGTTTGCTGCCAGCAAAACAGATTAATACAATATTTTGGCCTTCACAGAGAGTAGAAACACAGAAAAGCATAAATATATTTCATTATTAACTGCCTATTGATTTATCAAGCAGAACAACTCGGGCATTGAAATTCAGACAGAGCAAATTAAATAGCAACACCATTTTACCTTTGCAACTGCCCAATTCAAGGGAATTTTAAATCTCTCCTTAAGGTGACGTGTATAGTAGACAAGTGAACAAAAGGGAAAGATTTTACAAGGTTTACAACTATGCCATCTTTCTTCCACCCATTTTTCAGTGTCTCTGCCATCACTTCTGCGGAAAGCTATTTGACTGTCACGCCAATGAGTATAAACCAAGCAGGGGGGAAAACTGAGAATCCTCAGGACCTATTTGGTACCGGAGCAAAATGAAATTCTTCTTCCAAATACATTTGCTTTTGACTGCATATTGGTTGAACTCTTTAGAAGCATTACAATATTCTCTATTATTGCAACTTAAAAAGAACAAACAACTTCCAAACAGTTGAATAGTTGAGAGTGTACTAAAAGGCAGTATATGAGTTCTGCATTCAACTCAAATATCACTTAGCACATGAAAGTTAAATGGTGGTAGTTTAAAGCCAAGTACAGAGAGACACCAGACGTTCTACTTCACGCTGACCTGGAAAATCATATGCTTATTGGAATAGGATAGATTAAAAACAGCACAGAAAAATAATGTAAGAGCAGCATAAGTCATATTGAAAGCATCATCACAGCTTCAAAAACTGGTGTAAAAATTAAGCTAGAGATGTGAAATCTCACCTAATATACCCAATATTGAAGAGTCAAACATGATACCAGATTTTAAAGATGCTGTAATATTATTTTGAAATCTAGAACTTAATGTGTTAAAAACATCCTAACTAAAATGATATTCCAGTCCCCAACAGCTAATGACTGGATTTTAGAATTTCATTCACGCTAAATCAATTAGTCAAATTTTATATGAATAATAAATCAAATTTAGTATCTGATCAAAAGGGATTACAGCCTGCAGGAAATTAAGTTCTCTGTCCAATAGTACACACAAACAGATCAAAACATCTTTGGATAGATTACTGCAAGGCTTGTATTCACAATGGGACTACAACAACACTTTCACAAACAGTGTCCAGATGTCAATGCACACTAGTCAGAAAACCTGTATGGAGGTGTTCCCGTGGAACACTGGATGCAAATCAGAATGCAGATAACATCTCACAAGTATTAACGACTTCTACCAAATAGAATCTACTAAAAAAAAATAAATTGAAAAGAGTGTAAGTCATGGGGCAGTTTCTGCCTTATTGAACAAGAGTAGCTTGACAGAAGGCAAAGAAAGCACTGACAAGTATTTGCTCATTAACTTTGCAAAGAAACATAAAATTGAGTCAAATAAAATGAGATTTATTTGCTATAATGTTACTTAAATATGTGAATATGCTTTCTCCATTTGGTTTAATTCTAAAATTCTTATTGATCTCTCTTGTATTAGGGAGCCCAGCACTGGGCACAGTACTCTGAGTGTGGCCTCATCACTGCTGGGTGGAGAAGGATCACCTCCCTCAACCTCCTGCCAACACTCCTAATGCAGCACAGGATGCCATTAGTTCTTTTTGCTGCAAGGGCACACTGCTGGCTCATGTTCAACTTGGGCCCCAACATACCGATGGGATTGTTTCACCTCCAGT
>NW_008674844.1:8739-9797 GCF_000695815.1 Acanthisitta chloris
CCTCTGGCCTGTCAAAGTCTGGGATTGAAGCAAGGGTAACAGGCTTGTGGTTCCCTGGGTTCTCCCTTCTATCCTAGGGATAGATAGGAGTGGCATTTGCTTTCTTCCAGTCCTCAGGAACCTCTCCCAATCATCATGATTGCTCAAAGACCACCAACAATCACAGAGTTTGTGTTGGAAAAGATATTTTAAGGTCACCTACTCCAACCCTCCTGCAATGAGCAGTGACATCTTCAACTAGATCAGGTTTCTCAGAGCACCATCCAACCTACCCTTGAATGTTTACAGGAATGGGGCATCTACAACCTCTCTGGGCAACCTGTGCCAGTGTTTCACTACCCCCATTGTAAAAAATATCTTCCTTAGACGCAATCTAAATCAGCCCTCTCTCAGTTTAAAACCAGCACTGTGACCTTGCTTTTTGCTCTGCTCCCCCTTCTCAGGATCATGAAATCCACCACCTCATGGTCACTACAGTCAAGGTTGTCTTCAGCCTTTATATCCCCAACAAACCTTCTTTATTTCTAATGGGCTATGCTCGTTTTGGACTTAGCACCACAAAGATTCTAAAAGTCAACTAAAATGATCATAAAATTGTCTTTTATTTAGGCAGGTAATAACAGCCTTTAGTACAGCTGAATAGATACAACATTGCTTCAGACTCACTGTGGTAAAAATGGAAATATTTGGGCACTTCACCTTCTCTAAGCACACTCCTTGCCTTCATGTCTCGTTTTGGTTAATAAAACCTTCTCTGTGGCAAACAGGCAGACTACAAACAGTGCACTCTCTGCTGGGTTAAGAACTGGCTGAATGGCTGGGCCCAGAGAGTGGCGGCGAACGGTGCCACATCCAGTTGTTGGTCGATCACTAGTGGTGTTCCCCAGGGGTTAGTGCTGGGCCCAGTGCTCTTTAATACCTTTATTGGTGATTTGGATGAGGGGACTGAGTGCACCATCAGCAAGTTTGCAGATGACACAAAGTTGGCGAGGAGCGTCAACCTGCTGGAAGGCAAGAGGGCTCCGAGGAGTGTCAACCTGCTGGAAGGCAAGAGGGCT
>NW_008674845.1:0-13324 GCF_000695815.1 Acanthisitta chloris
CGGTTGATTCTATGATTCTATGATCTGTATAGGTAGAAATCAGTATGGGGAAAAAATTCTGTGGATCTGAGGAATTCCAACTTAATTTCGTATGGTAATAGTGGCAGGTTTTTAGGGGAAATAGAATTATTCCATCGTTTTTGAATATGGTAAAAAATGAAGATGGAATGATGGTAACGTATTTTTTCATTTGAATTTTTACAGCTCTTTCTGTTGATTTTGTCAGTAATAACAAGGAGACTGTTTCCATGCAGAGCCCTTTAAAATGTATTTTTATTCAAGTTTTATTTAAACAGCACATTTCAAAAATCTGATATATGACAGTCTTAAGGAAGAAACTTCCTTCATGGGACCTTCATTTTATTCAACAGAAATCTTTTGCAGTGTAGGGTGAGGACCACTAGATGCTTTTAGATAGTGAAACAAGGCAGTAGTGATTGCCCACATGGACATTGTCAGTAATCAGAAGTAAAATACTGAAGTATACTTATACTTTTAGTATATCGAGCACTTTACAAGTGTTAATAAAATGAAGCACTTGAATTTATTCACAGTGCATCCCATGATGCCAGTGAGGATTTAGAGAGTGACCAGGAAGAAAAATATCCTTGAATACTCTTCAATGAGCTGTGTATCTGCAGATAAAATGGGAATCATGCTGTATATGACTTCTGCTTTTCTAACCTGTAGATCCCATTTTTCTTGTTTAACTAGTTCATGAGGATAAAAGTTATACTTTTAAACTGGAAAAAAAAGCTGATCTTAGTCCGTGCTCTTCTCCCTGCTCCCACAATTTCCGTCAGCTGAATCTGAAATGCAGATATATTTATTCCTGAAATGCATCCCCTCGTTGTATGTACTGCTTCATTGCCTTGTTGCTGAATAAACTAGAGTCAGATGTTTGTAAGATGTGAATTACTGATGTATGAATCATTAGCTTTCCATTTTTTTTTTTCTATTGGTGGGGATTTTTTTTTTTAACTAGGGCATAATTAAGCCCTTTTTTCTTTTAAGAAGTAGTAAAGGTAAAATTTTTAATGTGTGATACTTGGATGGGATTGTCAATGAATCTCATTCACAGATTAAATTATGGGGGACACCTGCATCTTGGGAAGATGTGTGAGGTAATTATGCAGCACTGTAAATGCTCTATAACTTCAACCTGATGAGTAGGTTGTGTAAAACACAGGTTGTGAATAGTGGAAAGTGTGACAACCTTCTTTGATGAGCTATTTGATCTTTATGCTGCTGCAGACTCTTTATCAGAATAATTCATATAAAATTTAAAAGAAAAATGGGAGTTCTAGTCTGTAATAAAGTTATCACATTATCACAAAATTGCAAGATATAAAAAAAGGGCATTCAAGATTGACATTTGTGCTGGTTTGAGCTGGAGTAGAGTTAACTTTCTTCATAGAGGCTAGTATGGGGCTATGTTTGGGTTTTGTGCTGAACACAGAGTTGATAACGCAGAGATGTTTTTGTTAGTGCTGAGCAGACCTCACACAGAGTCAAGGCCTTTGCTGCTTTCCGTACTGCGACACTGGTGAGGAAGTTGGGGGTGCATGGGAGACTGGGAGGAGACACAGCTGGGACAGGTGACCCAAACTGACCAAAGGGATATTCCATACCATATGACATCATGCTCAGTATATAAGGTGGGAGGAAGAAGGAGGAAGGGGGGACATCTGGAGTGATGGCGTCTGTCTTCCCAAGGAACCGTTACGCGTGATGGGCCCTGTTCTCCTGGAGATGGCTGAACACCTCCTGTCTGTGGGAAGCAGTGAATTAATTCCTTGTTTTGCTTTGCTTGTGTGTGCAGCTTTTGCTTTCTCTATTAAACTGTATCTCAACCCATGAGTTTTTGTAGCTTTTATCCTTCTAATTCGCTCCCCCATCCCCTTGGTGGGGGATTGAGTGAGAGGCTGCGTGGCTCTTGGCTGTTGGCTGGGGTTAAACCACGACAACATTTCCATAGTAGCATGAACTTTATTATTTATCATTGTCAATGTCTGCTCCCATGAGAGTCAAGCAAGTTAAAATTTAATACTTTTTTATGATTTAACAACAGTTATACTTTAATTTCTTCTTTAGCAAATTCTAGCAAAAGGGCTGAAAGTTTAAATTGCTCTATCCTCTCACCTCTGTTTGTCTTTCCTAATCAGGTGACAATAACTGCTTGCTGTATCATGCATAATTTATAGACAGAGTGAGTTTTCAGAGGTAACATATTTTTGTGACATATGCTGTATTTGCTGGTTTGATAAATTTTGACACCAAAACCTGCAGACTCATGAGACTGCCTTTAAGCACCTCACCTGCCTTCTGCTACTAATGCAGCTCTGCCAGGGCTGCTCTAGGCATTCAGACCTCTGAGGAGCTTCGAAGGGTTGGTGTTCTCACTTAAGAAAATGGCCTGTCTCAGAGTAGGAGTTTCATCTACAAATTTTGGTACAGGCAGATTCAATCCTGCCATAAGCAAGATGTGTTATGAGAGCTAAGAACGGACACTGTGTATCTTTATTTTCCACTAGTCTAGCTTCTGATTGCTTAAAAAGGCTATGTTCAATGTCACAGTCATGCATCAATTCCTAGCAGTGCATCATTGGTACGCCCACAAGAGCAGGAGATGATGCCAGTTTAAGTTATTCCTGTTATTTAAAGTGATGAGGTTAAGAAAGTCGGTGAGAATTCACTGAGCTTGTTCTCATTCTATATGGCATAAATACAAATTAATAGAACTATAATATGCAAGTCAAACAGAAATTTAGCTGTCGTCTCTTATTTGCCTTAGATTTCAGTTGGTGTCCATGAATTTGCAGGAATTGTGTATGTTTCTTTGCATCATAAATATACTAGATGCTGTATATGTGATCTACAAGCACTGATATTGGATAATTTAGATGGAGATACTTAGTGTCTAGGAAGTGAACCAAAGTAATGTATGATATCTAAAAGAAGAAGAATTCCTTGTAGATTAAAAACTTTTGTCTACCATTTATGCAAGGCAGTCATGAGATTCAGATTGCACAAAATTGTTTCCATAGCAGTGGGTAATAAATGAGGTCATAGATAATTAGATAGTAGCACTTACACATTTCTTAAAATGTGATATAACTGGTCTTTTAGGGGAAAATCTAAGTTGAATATAATTATTTCAAACTAATCGTTGAAACAGTTACTTTACAAGTAAATCTGAATTTTCAGTATTTTGAGAAGAAGAGCTGTATACCTTTCCTCCAGATTCCTGCACATTTGTGTGCTCTCTGACTCCCCCATCACCAAGTTCTTCCAGTCTGAAAGCTTCATTGCACTCTGATCTCTGAGTGAGAAGTGTTATATGCTAGTAAATATTTTTAACTACTTATTGGCTGACATGCTGCTCTATACTTTGTATACTGGAACTTAATTTCCTGCGTCAGTAAAGGATTAGATACGGCTTTATATCCTGTGGAGAGCTACCTTTAATTCATTGTGCTTTCCTTTATAATTTTAATACAATAAGAATAAATTTTATATACTACCCTTGAATCCAAAAAAACCTTAGAGATTACTATTTTGTCCAGTTTGGCAGATAATGGAATAGGTCTCTGGAATTCTTCCAATTATCATTAATATGTGTTTTATGATATTACCAAATAGTTATATTTGCAAGTCTCTCAGTTATTTTTGTCCCACTGGCTCACTCCAACTTTTATCCTGTTACCTTTAAAACCTACTGAAAAATCATAAGTCTCTTGGTAAAAATGTAAATGCAAGTAAATTCTATTTGACAGGCTCAGCATTAAGGAAAGCTGCCTATATTCCCATAAAATATCAATAATTTCCTACTTCACATAAAATTGAAACCGCAAGTGTTTAAATCCACCTCTCTCACATGAAAATGTTGGATTGGAGTCAAATAAAGACCTAAAATTCCTGTCACTGAGTTTTCTAGAGAATCCTGCAGTTAAGGAAGTGGGTAGTTAATTCCTTTTACATAAGTACCAAGAATCCAGTTTTTGGGGTAGTTACAGCACCTTGTGCTTACAGACTCTGCCCCTTAAGCTGTGCACTGCCTTTCCTAATCCATGGATTTTTTGTCATTTTTGGGCATCAGAGAGGTGACTTTGAGTGCAACCTTTAGTCACAGGCACTAGCTGCCTTGCTATTCTGTAATTCACAGAAGAGGGGAAAATTTCCCCCTACAATCCCGTCTGCATCTCCTTCTCTTGGGGACCTCTGAGAGCAAAAACAAGGAAGTATTACAAAGTTAATGCAATGAGAGAAAGCATTCTGTTTGCTCATAGATAAAAACCTCTCTTCTGTAATTGAGCAGGATGGAGAAAAATATGCAACTGAAAAGATACTGTGAAGTTTAATTTCACTGACAAAGCGGTTTGATGATTATTTTGTACATGGTATTTGTATATATATTTAGTGAAATAAGCCTTCTACTTTTGGAACTTTTTTCTCTGTATTTTTGATCCTTTCATGGTAGTAAAAAAGTGCCAATAGGTGATGATTGAAAAATTTGAAGTTGGGTATCACTTAGTATTAACGACAACAACAAAATTACAAGCAATCAGCCAAAAGTACTTCCTGTAATCAAGATAGACAAATTAGGTAATTTCCCCACTGCTTCTTACTTTTTTCTTCTTTTTAAGACCTTTTCTTTCACATTTATAAACATTTTGAGACTTTTGGAGTATTGATATTTAAAATGTTTTGTCATCTGGGACAGAAAGAAATTTCTCCTGGATTAATCAGTCAATAGGATATATGTAATTTGGCACTGTTCATTTCATGGTAATGTCTGTATCAATTTCATTTTCAATTGTATGCTTACTTTGATTTGCCTTCTGTTAGGCTAGAGGAAACAAAATAGCCAGATTAGAGAAAATGTATGCACCTTTCTACCCTTCTCTGTGCTTTTCTGTTATGGAACCTTTCCTTTCCTACACTTTCAATAACTCAGTCTCATCTGATATTGCTTCATATATTTTTTGCAAGTTTAGTTTCCATCATATTTAAGACATGGCTACTGCAAAGGTATTTTTAAATTATATTTGTAAAGAATGTTCTCAGGACAAGGCTTGAATCACAGAAAAGACAGTTAAAGACAATATTAGCCTTACATGGTAATTGTCTAATCTGCCTAATGTACCTATTTCTGCAATACTAGGGGCCACAGAATAATGAATGTGTGTCATTTGATTTAAACTTAGTGTCCCCATTAATGAAATGAAACGCTTGTTTGCCCTTCTGTCTGCTACTTAGTAATTGAAAGGGCCTTCAGAGAATATCTAATGCGATAATAATTTGGTCTTCATAGAGGAAATTAATAAGAAATGCTCTGTTGACTGTAAAATTCATGGGATAGGTGCTAGTTTGACAATTTGTGAAATACTTTCAGTGAATACTCCTAACCTGTACATTACTGACTTGTCCTGGTTTTTTATTTATTATATAGTGCAGATAGTAAGTTAACTTATTTAATTTTATGACAAGTTCACAAGTTATTTCTATAAATGTTTTCTGATATGCAATCAGAAGCAACAATGGAAAACTTAAAGATTGATTTTTATGTATAAATATAAATAAATTGTTCACACAAACCTCTCAACTGTAGCGAAAACTTACGTAAATATTGGTATAAACTGCTGCTAACTTGAACCAATAACAAGTTTTTGAAAACCAGCCTGTTTGTCCATTTGAATGCATGTAAATTTGTAATGGCTTGGTTTTTGTCACAGATTTTTATTTGTGAACATCACGTTCTCCTGTGAATTTCTTTCATTCATTTCTTTCATTTCTCCCCTTTTTACTCCCCTATAACTTCAGTGGGTGCAGTGGGCTTCCAAAATCTGGTGACAGAACAGGGATTTTGAGCATGCCTCTCAATTCTTTGGCTGGTATGGAAATCACTCAGCCAGCTTTCCAGTTATTCAGAAATACTGTTTCACATTAATGGAAATGTTACATTACAACACTTCCATTAACATGTAGAAATTTTTGATCTTTGAACTGAATCTTTTTGTATTTTCTTCAGATTTCAGATAACGTAGGTGTCTGCTGTTTCATATCCTTAAGTGAGAACCATACCCAGGAATCCTTCATTTGACAGACTGTTGAGCTATTTGTGTGATCATGGGTGGAAAACTATATTGTACTAATCTAGTTTCCCTTGCCTCTCAGGTCAAGGTTTTAGAATTAATTCCTCTGCTGCAGCAATTTTTGTCAGTCAAAACAATGACATGAAAAGGGGATTTTATACAAGTAACCCATACCGGAAATATGAAGGGCACAGAACAAAAAATCTGTCAGGATTACTGAAGGTCTGCACGAATGCAACAGAGAAGCTGGCCACTGGAAAAAGAGGGGGAAAAAATGGGTTTTTTTGGTCAGCACAGAAAGTAAGGCTCTGGTTGTAATTAAGGACTAGCAAGGAGCTTCTCAGATTTCCTCAGGAATGCAGAAAACAAAAATAATAGTTTCACAGGAGTTTAACATCTCATTCTTAAACTACTAAGAAAACTTTTGTACTCCATTTTTGACTTAATTTTTCTTAACCTGCCAAATTTGCAAACACCAAATTATATAGCGTGTGAATATTTTACGAGAGCCAAATGCTTAGTTATCTCATCAGCTATGTTTTCCACAGATCATTGTGTTTTCCTTTATTCAGTGAAAGGAATAATGCTTGTCTGTATATCAATAATTAATCCTTTAATCTAGTAAAGCCATAGCTACAGTATGATAACTGGCATTAATGCAATGTAATATTGACTAGGAACCAAGTAGTAAAAGAAATAATGAGTACCTCTTAGCTCACATTTAGTTAGTTTAGCCTTTGCTTTCTCTTTCCTACTTGCAAGAGTTTTGTAAGTCTCCATACAGCTATCCATTTTTCACATTCCCATCTGCTTTGCTTATTAATATTCCAGTGAAAACCTGCATTTCCTAAACTGCATTAGAACAGGTGAACTGCTTCAAGGTTGTTTTATTTGTTTGTTTGTTTTGCATGTTTTTAGCACTGGATGAACTGGTACTTAGTAACTATTAAGATGAAGGCTACAGATGGTAACTATATCTGATTGAAAGCATCTGCTGTGGCAATGTATTCAGTAGGTACCTCAAGTCTTAACATAGGCTCTATATTGCCCAACTTCTGAGAATGCAGCATAATATTATGGTTATATATAAATTTAAGACTCCTATTTGGAGTTAGCAAAATGGGGAGTGACTGTAGCTAACGACATGGAATTGAATTCTTGATAGAAGTCGAATAATTTTAAACTCAGTGTTTTAGAGGTCTCCATAACAGAAAGGAGAAACAGTCTTCTATGGAAAACTATTCCTCTTCATGGCATCTTCATTCCTCTTCCTCACCTGTTGGCAGCTTTGGGGAAACAGATGAATGAACAGGAAAGGAACATAAACATAGATTCCTAATATGTAAGAATGGCCAGTATGAATGTGTTGTTGATCTGATATAAAACATTTCTTAACATGTAGGCTCTAGGAATGCAATGCTCTTAATTGAGGGGCAGTTAGCAGATAAAACTGCAAGTGGCTTGCAGGATTATCTAAAGTAGCCCTTTGCTAATTTGTCCAAAGTCTGTTCTCTTCCTGTGTTATTACTGCATACTTTAATTCAAGTGCAAATGCCATTCTGACAGACTCTTTCTTTTCTCATATTATCTAGGATGGAATTCAAAGGCTGATACTGGGGTTGCTACATTGGTATTACTGTTTTTAAACACCTACTTAAATTAAGCATACTGCTTCCTCTTGAGTGATGTGGGCATGACTCAATGCCCCTGTATTCTCACTGCAGGTGATACTTCATGACTTTTGCGTGATACTCAGCTAGTTCAGTGTTAGTCCTGTTCTTTGTTTCAATAGACTTTGTCCCAGTACTTTTCCCTCACGTTACCCGCCAGTTTCCTGTATTTTCTAACTATTTTAACAAGAGATTACTGGTTTTTAGTACACTACAGAAACAGGCAGGACTACATTTTCAAAACTGTAAACCGTTTTTGAATTCTTCTTCCTTAAGACAAGTATGTTTAAGCATCCCAGAACTTGTGTAATCTAAAACAGTATTTATTGTTGAAAACAGAAGACAAAGCATTGATGTTTCTGGTACAGGTCTGTCAAACCATTGGTAGACCAGTGAATCCTGATTGCTGTACACCCCTTCTCATCATGCTCTCTTCCATTTTGTCATTAAGTTCAGGAAATATATATTTCAGAAAATATGCTGCTTCTTACTTTATCTCCTTGAATATTCTTGTCATCAAGAATTAAAATAATGAACACAGGTAAACAGGGTGAATAAAGATAGTATTACCTTACTTGTAATACGGAACCTGTAAATAATTAAACAAATCTCACCCCTATCAGGTTATTACTTTAAGCACCCTTTTCAGGTTTTGGTGTTGATTATTCAGTGCTTTGGGGTGAAGAAACAGCAATCAAACAGTTAATAACAAGACTGATTTGTACTCAGTGTAAGTTAAAGCAGCCTTTAAACCTTCTTTAGTTATCTCTGGGCAATTGCATAATGACTTGGGGATAGACTTTTCTTAATAATTAACTACCAATTAAGTAAGATAAGCTAGCCACATAGATGAAAAATATAAAATATCCAACTGAATACAAATATTATATAGCAGAAACTAATCTGCATATTAATTATAGCTAAAATAATGGCAAAAGCTGTACTTGGTATGTAGCTGATCATGAGAGTCTGCTCCAAATAATGCTTGGCAGGGGATGATTGTTTTACTTACATTTTAATTAAGAAATATTATGGGTGGGAGATTTTAACAGAGGTGAAATATCAATACAGAAATACAGCCATTCAAATGTATTATAGACTTTAATACCTTTAGACAATCAAATACTGAATAGGTCTGTCATGTCTTATAGCTCTATTGGCAACCAAAAGTCAATACAGCAAAGAGAACTGTAGGTTATTAAAACTTCTTTGAAATATGAAAGCTATCTTTGTCCTTCAATTAAGTAAATTTCCTACTATTTTATTGAGTGTTAGGAAATTTATGTCAAAAATCTGTAGACAAAAAAGTTGGGGGTCAGGAAGGAACATGTAAACAATAGCAGAATTTTCCACTATGTTAGTTCACTAACATACAATGGACGTTTTTCATTTAGCTTTTTTTTTTTTTAATGATCTATAATTCTGTGACTTTTTATACCAAGATCCACAGTTATGAATTTTTCCAGCGTGATGTGCATCCCTGCGATTTTAAACAGGGATTCTGGGTGAAAAAATCAAGGAAGTCTGTGGTTTCATCCTCACTGTGCTGATGAGTTCTCTGGTGGCTGAGGCATTTAATCACCACCTCAGTTTGTTATCTGAAAGGAAGAGATAAATACACTTCCTTTACTATGAAAATCACATTAATTCATTCAGTATAAACTTGTAGAGAGTATGAAAGCCTGCTGTGCAATGCAGAGGAGGACCATGCAGCAAAATCTGGTGTGTGAAGCTTACAATCTGAAAGACAAGCTCTAGCAGTTACAAAAGGCAGAGAAACTGGTGGGAAGAGAGAAATAAATGGCGTGTGTATTTTTTTTAACCAGTCAGTAGCTGTCAGGACACTGTTGGGGCTCCCTGTGGGGTGGGGACCTGCCCCAGCTCCCTGGCTGGGGTGGTGGGATGAGGTCCTGTCTGCTGGAAACCTTGTTGGGGCCAGCCTGGGACAGGAGCCTGTGGGTCAGGCCTGGTAAGGGGAACTGGCCATGGGTTGGCTGGGCCGGTGGGACCCTGGTGACCATGGGCTGTGGCCTTGGGCAGGGCTGAAATGGCATCCTGAGCCACAGAAGAGACCCTGGAGGAGAGCTGACAAGGGCCGATGAGGCCTGTGACTGCCCCCAGGGCCTTGGAGATGTGTCTAGGTTGCCTATGCTTCAATATTTTAATTTATTACAATGATTGGTATATAGAGCATTGTTTTCTGTTTGTGATTGAAACACTGATGGTGGTCAAGGCATTTTTTGGGGACTGATCTATATGGCTTTGTGATGCTTGTGGATCACTAGTTGTCTTCAGCCAAGTGTTACTCAGCTGGAAATGCCTCATGCTGTGCTGTGCATCACTGTCCCCTGTGATGAGCTCATTTCTGTAGGTTGTGCTCTGTGCGTGTGCAGTGCAGGATACATCTTTCAATGCAGTGCAGGATACATCTTTCAATGTCGACTGCAAAACATCTGATTCACCGTGTCCAAATTTGTCAATGTATGAGGTCTAGTTATGCAAACACAAAGTAATTTTTATCTTCTGTCTGGTTATTTGCTTAAGAAGTGTACTGACTTACCATTGTGACTCTGAACAATTTGGTTTTGTCAATATAGTCACATCATGCACTGTGCTGAAAGTGCTAGTAAGAACACAGAGCCCCCTTTTTGGGAGGCAAACTAACAGAGGAAAAAAGAATCTGATTAGCTAGCTAAGTTGTAATGCTGAGATTCTCTGAAAAAAACTGTTGGTCTCCATATTACATTTTTAGTGTTGCTCTAGTGTTCTTTGCTGACACATTTAATGCAACTGCTTTATTAGTTCAGTAGTACTCTCAGGAAGTACCTGTACCCTTATGTCCAGCTGTGTCCTCAAGGCCATCTCACAGCTTTGTGTTTTGACCATCATAGTGTAGTATTCCTACTGTAGTAATTATCACATAACCAGCATCATGCATCTTTGTTTGTATGACACGTATCTCAAAGGGTATGACACGTATCAATGGCAATTGATTTCCTGCTTAGTGGCGATTAATGGCAATTGATTTCCTGCTTAGTGGCCTACAGACAAGTCATCTGTAAACAAGATCTTTCAAGCTGTTCGTCTGTGCAGAGTGAAGCACTAATGTAGATCTATGGGTGCAGTTCAAGTGCTCAGTTCTTGCCCCAGCACTGAATTTTGCTGCTTCCCCTATGCTTATTTAGCAGAACTTATCAAGTATTCAGGAAGTCATTAGTATTATGCTGTCACCAAAGGCATGCTCATGGCACAGTCTGATACTTTGCATATGATATGATTTAAATGTTATACAATCCAGGCTGGCTTTTCTTGTCATTTCCCTTGGTTTTTGTGCAGCACCCGTGACTGTAGCACATAGCAGGCAGTTACAGAGCAGAGCATCCTTGCTGCAGCAACCATCAGAGACTGATACGAATTCCAGTGCATGTGACTCATCAGTAAGCTTGGTGCAGCTGAGGCTCCTCTTTAATTCCTAGCTCTACATTCTGTGAGAGCCACTTACTGACAGACTAATTCCTGTGATATATTAAACACTTTCATTGAAACGCTGGTTCACTGATAGCACAGCAGCTCCCTGCAGGTTCTCTATGGTGTATTTTGTTCCCCTCACACTTGATAATTACTGTCTTGTTGCATCATGCTTTGCAGTGAAGGTTTACTCAGATAATTAATTCTAGTGATAATAAATTAAAATTGTACTTAAATGATGTTCACACCTAGTACACATTGTTTTGAACTAATACATCGAAAGGTCTTTTAGTATATGTCTGACAAATTCATTTATACGTAGGTCTGTAATTGCATACAGAGCTCTTATCAGTTATGCTGCTTATAGGGACGGAACATATGCATATTTAATGCCAAATACATGTTTTTAAGGTGTAATGTCAAAGAAAGTATTGTCTAGTCATTAATGTGGCACCTTATAGAAAAATTCTCTTATTTCTGAGGAGTTATAGCCAAGTAGATTCTTAATTTCATCTAGCAGACTGATTTTCTGTTTTACATAGCGTTTCTTAGCCGTAAGTGTACGCTGGCTTTCATTGTCAAATTGCTAAACATTAACTAACCCAAATGCTTGCTTTGCAGGAGGCCCAGAAGATCAATGGTGGTGGAGATACACAGGCAGATGGAGCCTGCAAACCAACAGATGAAAAAGAGGAGAATGTGGCAGCAGAAGTGGGATGGATGACGTCTGTGAAGGATTGGGCAGGAGTCATGATATCTGCCCAGACATTAACTGGCAGAGTACTTGTAAGTTTTCTATGGTCTTCTCTGTTTTTATGGTAAAGAACATTTTTTAGAAACACCATGTCCCAGCATTAGTGATGGATTTTTTAATTTGGTTTGATGCATCAGCACTGAGTCAATCCCACTTTTCTCTTTTGGAAGTACAAGAGCAGACTAATCCCCTCCGCAGGAGAGAAGCAGAGACAGCAAGTATGAAAAACTGACTTCCAGACCACTCTCCACTGAGTTTAGTAATTTCATGTTAGGTGATAAAACTGTAAGCCTATTTTATCTGTAAGTAAAATTGTGCTGGCAAAAATGGAAGACAACTTTCAAAATAAGCACAGTGTTATGAATGTAGATAGTGGTCAGAACTATAAAGCAAAGATAGGTTTGAATTGGCTATGCAATGAAATTTGTCATGTTTTCAATAGACTACTAATGATTTTATATTCTTTTGGTCTTTGTCTTTATTAAGTTAGGAAGTCCCTCAAATGTGTGAACATTTATGTATCAAATGGAGCCACATATTTTAAAGATCCACTGGAAAAAAAGTTGTGGTTTTCTGCGTTATATGATTATAACTACTTTAGAGCCTTGTCAAATGCCAAATCGCTAGAGGTTTTCTGTGGAGTTCACTGAAGTAAGAGGTATCTTCTGTGTCATCTTGATTAGCTTCTTTGTTAGAATGCAAGTACTTACAAACTAACAGCTATAGTGTTTTAAATCCCATCTGTAACTTCTGAGAATCCCAGTGAGACTTTGGGACTAGTTTGGTTTAAACTGAGATAAGATTTAATTCTTCGATTGTTTACTTTGGTTAAGATATATTTTACAGTGAGTCAGTTTTGGTCTATAGAGTAATTATTTGGCTGTGGGGAGAGAAGAGAGGAAAAGAAAAGAAATTGCATTTATCAAGCAAGTATTTTACAGTAAAAAGGTGAGGTGACTCAATTGCCATGGTTCTGCAAAAACATTATTTTGATAATTTTTCCTATAATTACCTTCTTCCCATTTCCTTATGTTAGTTGCTCTCTTTTATCAATAGCTTGAAAACATGTTCCATTACTGCTTTTAGCACTACACGTCCACTGTGAAAATGACATATTGACATATTATCTTATGAAAAGTGGCATTTTGCATGTTTTCTTGACATCTTCAGCATTAAAAAGTCATGCTTCTCATCCCAATCTAAGTATCAGGGTTAGAAATCATCCAAAACCAGAATCCTATGCTCCTAACTGTTCAATCAGAAATTGACCTGTGTTGGTTTAACTGAGCTATATATGAGCACAAAGCAACAAGCAAGACCAAAACGTAATATTAATA
>NW_008674845.1:13347-15004 GCF_000695815.1 Acanthisitta chloris
CAAGATACTGGAAGAACTTACTCAATTCCATTTTATGACTTTATTTATTTCTTTGTTGCTTTTTTCTTTGGTACTAAGAGTTTGCCATTGCATTTTTTAAGGGACTAGCTGGCCAATGTCATAGGGTCAGGTTATTTCTGAGAATATAGTTCTGTCTTTGTCAAGGTGTAGCAGCAGGTATTGTACACATCTGGGTTTATAAATATAAGCAACCATCTGAGAAATAAGTAGCAATGTGATGTATGAAATCTTTTAGTTAATTTTGTTCCGTTTAGAAAACGAGATGCATTTATTTCAATATAGCACTTACCAGTTTCAGGATTTGAACTGACAGGATGTAATTTATGGAGGATTGTTTCTAGTGTGAACATTGGCTCTTCATTTAAATTTTACTTTCTGGATACTTTTGCTAAAGGTTAACTGCTTCGATGAAGATTTGTGCTAGAAGGTAATATTCACATTACTTGTAGATATAGGATGTGGCAAAATAAAATCAAGGGTTTTTTTGAAGTATATTGTTTGAAAATATTAAGACTTACTCATGAGTTCCTACTAATTTAGCACAGTCTGTTCCAGCCAGCTATTATATTTCTGAACCGAAGTGTGGAATTTTTTTCCCCCGAAGAAGAAAGAAGTGATGCTTTTACAGTTCTATGAAATCAAAATTGTGTGTGATATCTGCAGCTAAAGAAATTATAGTACACTTTTTACACTGCAAGGGTTTGAATTAAAATCAGTCTTATACCTCCAGTGTTTACAAAAAAAGCTTAAAAAGTGGTCCTCTGAAAATGGAATTGGGAAAAGAGTTATAACTGATCTTCAGTTTAATATGATCACCTGAAGGGCTGTTGTGTAACTGCTGCCTGGGTTTATTTGAGAAGTGAAGGACACAGGTTAACCTGGTGTTGAATGCATGTCAGAGTGAAGTAGAAGCATATTTGTGTTTTCTGCTTGTGGAAAAATATCCCATCATTATTCTTACCTGGACAGTCATTTTCTTCACAGTGAATCTTAGTAGAATGTCAAGTGCTGTTTGTGGAACCTAAACAGAGAATTTTTTGGATGTTTCTCAACTGGTGTCTGTCACTATATCTTTGCATGTCTGATCTGGCTTGTATTTATTCCTTAGCAACCTTTCAAAACAACTTTGTAATTTATCAGATCAGTTTGTTCAGGTGCTTTGTGAGTGTTGAAACAAATATTTATATAATGGGTGCTCCCATAATTACTTCTTTAATATTTAAACTTTATGGCTACCCACTGGTGAAGACAATAAAGGCTAAGAGCATGGAAAATACTGGACAAAATTTATGTTCAAAGGTCACAGCTTCATATCCATATAGTTGTAGTACAAAATTGGACATTTACATTGATGTAGCACCATGTACACAGTTCTCTAGTGAAATAAAACATTTCTGTTTAGACAATAGATGCAAATCTCAGTATGCAACCTTTAACATACAGACTGGAGGGCCTTTCGTCAACATTGTAGTTGTAGAACTAATTGAAAACTTAATTTATTTTTTTTACATTGGAAAAACTATGCTCTTGGAGTGTACTCTGTGTACTGTACTTTGGAGTAGCTTTCATTTTGTTAAAAAGAGAATTTTGCTTCTTTTGTTTGCTTGGTTTTTTTGTTGGGGGAATCACAAGAAGC
>NW_008674845.1:15016-25361 GCF_000695815.1 Acanthisitta chloris
AACGATTGAATATTCAATCACTTGTTTTATCATTGTGAGCAGAACAGCCTGTAATTCTTGTCTGTTACTGACAGGAGGATTAGGCAGAATACAGATAGTGGCATGTGCATTGGGCTGTACTAATATTGCAGTTGATTTTGGTAGTTTATGTGAATATCATGAAGTATTGAAGTAGAAATAGACCTTCCTACTGCTTTGGGAGCCAAATTCTACACCTGACATTTCAGAAGTGGCTTAGGCACAAAGGAATATTCACACTACCCAGTTTCATTTGAAGGGCAGGCTTTGGAGGAAGAGGTTTGTAGAGGGTGATCAGGGATGTCCTTCAATTAGAAACCCTTTTTGTTTTGTTGAGGTAGTGCAGCAGGCTAGGCCTGGGGCCTATAGTTGCATAGTTAGAATAACTTTTTCTTGTAATACATTAGGTTTTAAAAGCATGACTGGAACTTAATGTACTTGGTGACACAACCTTTGAAAATGTGGCTTTTGCTCTTAAACAATGTAGATGATAATTTGGCATGCTGTTTAAAAATATGTACATAGTAAATTGCATAAGCATGTGATTTAAGAACATGCTAATTGAACCCATGCAGTTCTGTTTGCAGTTGATGCTGAGTGGCATAAATATAAATAACAGTAAATGGTAACAGTTTACTTAAAATCTGTTCAGAGAAGTACTGATTTACTTTGAAGTGCTACATAATGCTGTAGATGGTGGAAATATCAGATAGAAAATATTGAGGTGGGTTTCCCTAAGATGAAGCAGAGACATTCCTAATTAATCTGAAGATGCAGGAAATGAAAGGTGTTTATGAACTCATTTTGCTTCCTGAAGTAATTTTAATTTTTTAAATCGTCTCAGTAAGAAGAAAAAGACTTCCTTAATTAGGTCAAGTGTTTCATATACAAGACAAAGTCATAAGTATATTGTTGAAGTTTCCACAGTTTAATCTAGGACCCAGTTGAATGTGGACTACTCCTTTAAACTGATAAAGAAAGAAAAAACATTTCAGCTGCAAATCCAGGAGATAAAATGTGGAGAAAATGATTGTTCATTCCATTTTTAACATGTGACCTGTGAGGACATAGCAGAGATACAAACTTTACATAGCTTGTGCCAAGGACTGTGTTGTGTTTTTGGGTACTGCCTTGGCTTTGCAGTACCTAAAGGAAAGAGTCAGTTGGAAGTAGGCAAATTTGTGTGAAAATAGAGTGTATAAGGTTTTGATTTTTAGTCATTGCATGATTGCAATGTCCTTTAGAGAAGAGCAGCCTTTGGGGGGAGGGGCAGAGAAAAGACACAATTAGTGGCAATAGTTTTTATATATATGTATATATATATAATTATTATTTTATGAAGTTATTTAATTAGAAGATTATATGGGTTGTTTTCTTCCTAGTTTTAAAACTTAAAGATGAGGAAATTGTATATGAAGGTGCTTTGTTTAAAGTACAAGGGACTACATTTTCCCCAGTATACATTTTAAATGAATTAGAAATTTTCTGTAATATAGTCTGGTTGGAATATATAATTGCTGCTACATTATCTTTATTAATCCAAAAACCCCAGCACATTCTTTTTTCCCCCAGCTCTGACTATGCTACATGTTCAAATGCTGAAAACTGCAAATCTTACAAATGTTTTGGCAAGATAGAACAAAATTTTGAAGTTAATAATAAAACTTGGGACTAGCTTGGGACTTGTGACCCTGCTTGGCAGAGGGTCTCATTTTGCAAGGTCCACATGTTACAATTTTATAGAAATTGGTGTCAAAACCTCTGAACTAAAAGTCTATATCAAAGACCATCCAGTAAATAGAGAGTGCACAAAATGTTTGCTATTGAAAGCTTTAGACCCTTGACTAGTCTTTTGAAGAATTGTTAAAAATACTAGAAGGTCTCACTGCTTATTCAGGGAAAGGTAAGTGGAGTGGCATCTTTCTGCAGCTGTATAAAAATATAAGCTTTCAGGTTTTTTAATCTATTTATAATGATCACAGATTGACTATAAATACATGTGGTACTGAAATGTAACTAATTTGCAGTACTATTGCTCAAGCAAGCATCCTTAAGTCAGTCAGTTATTTTTATAAGGCACAGGTTTTGTTGATATTTTTGTCATAATGGGGAGATTCATTAAAAACTGCATCAAGAGTCCACTAGAGGGGAAAAAACAGACATGAAGCAATGGAATTAAAGGTACTGGTGGGGTTTGTTTTGAGTTTGTCTTTGTTTTCATATGGTTTGTTCATGTGTATTGCTTGAGAGGTAGTGGAGTATTTTGAAAAATTACAAGTAAAGAAAACCAGTGGATTTTTACATATGTAAGTATTTATAGTATATCTTCCTGGGAAAAATATGTAAGTGTGCTATATACTGCTTTGCTTTGTTTTTTTGGTTTTGGGGTTTTTTTCAGGATTTTTCATAACTTATTTTGTTCTTGCTGCATTTTATTTATTTTTAATTTTTTTATTTTCTGAAGAAGAGGACTCAAACACTTTTAATGGTGAGGGGCAAAAAACCCACCCCCTCTTGTGAGAAGTTAGACTTGCCTAGCAGCTAAAGTGAAATTCAGCAGCACAGAAATTATATGAGGTCTCTCCCTGCTTCCAAAGGCAGTAATGGTTCTCTTATTAATTAATGAGAATAGGATTTAAGGAGAATTTGAGAGAGATAATTTGGAGAGACAGGGATGCTTGGTATACATAGAGATTTTTTGATGGTTTTCTTGACAATATCAGCTATTTTACTAGATTTATGAAAAGAAAGAGAAACCTTGAACAGCCTTGAGTATGCAACAGCTCAGAATCCAAATGTGGAGCTTAACAAGCTTTGTCAAGGATAAACAAAGCTCTTGTAAGTTTCCTCCTTTCTTTTTCTTTCCATTGTGGGACTCTCTCATCCTGGAAACATCATGCAACCAATCTTCTTGTGGAATAAACACAGAGGGTTTTTTTCAGAGCACCTGTTCATAGGATGCAGTTAATCTGAATAGGACATAATTTAGAGTAAAATGTATTGATTGACTAGACCATAGAAACTGAGTCCATTCTTCAATGATTTAGTCTTTCATACTTTTAATATCCTAAGCCTTTTACAAATCCAAACCTGACCTTAGTTTTTCAGCAGTGAAGCACATGCATTATTTGATAAAAGAATTTGTTTTGCAGTCCATTGGTTATGACATTACAATTTTTCCTAGATATTTAAGGAGAGGTTGGTGTGACCTATAGGCTTCCCTAGTCAGGCAAAAATAAGTAGTGCCATATTTTCCTGTGTATTGTGCTCTAGGTTTCTGAACTAGGGGGGAAGCCTTTCGCAGCCTCTGGGTCTGACTGCACAGGCAGGAAGCATAGGGTGTTCCATGTCCAGAGTGGTTTGGTTGATGGGTTTGGTTTTGGTTTTATTGGTTTTGTTTGTTCATTTTTGTTGTTGTTTTGTGTTGTTTTTGTTATTTTAGGTCTTCTGAGATGGAAAGAGTTATGTATGTATTTGAGATTATATACTATTACATCTGTATCGAAGTTCCCTCTTTCCTTATCTTGGTCAACAAGAAAGAGAAATGGTATAAGGATGAAAGGGCAGAGTCTTGCTGAGTTAGGGCATTTGTATAAAGACAGTGCACAAAGCTGCTGAGGATTTATCTTTCAGTGCGTTAGTGTAACTGTACAGATCTGTTCATTGCATTTGTTCAGAGATTATAAACTGCTTGTCAGTTTGTTTGTTACTTAGAGATGAGATTCTGCTCATCTCTATTGAGAAATGAAGTTTGTCTGTTTAGTTATTTTTAGTCTTTCATAGGCCTTGGTGGCACATAAGTGAATCCAAGAGATGAGTTCTAGATTGCCTTAATCTCCTGTGACAATGGTGTGGGCTATTTCCAGGGTTTCCATAGGAATAGGAACAATGTTTCTCCATTTGAGTTCATGAGATAATGATAATGGAATAGAGTAGGAAGTGTTGAGTAAGTCTTGCTTGTTTCTATGGTAACTGCAGCTACTTTAAGTTCCATTTATGCTTTTTCTTTTTCTGACTTTCTATTTATTATTGACAGTAGCAAGGATTGTTTTGCAGGGTCTTTTGCTTCGGATCAAAGGGTGGGTTTCTGCCCACAGTCCTGTAGTAAAGTTCTTCTACTGTACATAGTTCTTTAATATTGAGTCGTTCAATTCTGCGTGTAAATGCTACATGTAGATATAGCATCTGATTATTACTACACCTTTAAGATAGCCACCTTGTGTTTTGGGAAACTGCTCTAATTTCAGTGAATCTTGTATCTAAAAAAATATAATTTAGCAGTTAAACTACAGTAATAAAAATAAGGGTTTGCATATGCTAATTCTCCATATGAGGCAATACCTAGGACCAAGAAGTTACTTTATTATCAGCTATGACATTGTAAAATGGGAATAAAAGTGGCTGGTTTTAATTCTTTCACCTCCAGCTTGCTTTTAGGAAAAATATATGCCAGTTGTAAACCCTTTTCTGTAATGTCACCCATGAAGTATATGGCTAACATAAATAGTATTTTTTCCTTCAGTTTATATGGAGAATGGGTTAGGTTAGCATAAGGTAGATGTACATGGTAAAATAAAATCAAGAAAAGGCTAAACAGTACCTTTCATGAAGATATGAATTATATGAAGAACTAGACTTAAAACTTTGCATGTTGAACTCTTAGCTCAGAAGAGGGAGAAACAGAAAATTAGTGTGTACATTACATGTGTAATCCATAAATGTTTATCTTAATTAAAATTGCTACTTTTCTAAAGCCTTCTTTTTGTAAGCCAGATCTCTGTGTAGCCTAATCTACTTTATTTATGTGCTATTTCGGTTTATAGCTGTTGCTTTGGGAGTTACCTACTGTAAAGTTATCTTCAGACTTTGTGCTGGGCTGCAGTGACTTCTGTGACCTCTAGATACATGACAATACTTGTAGAATCCATTCTATTAGTATTATAAAGGATAAACCTTTTCTTGCAGTGGGAATAAATATATTCTGCTAACATTTTTTATATCTACCACTTGCTTTCTTGTCTAAATTAAAGTATCTGTGGCATTCTGTCTTTAAAATGAAGAAAACAAGCACATTTTAAAATCATGGGTCAAGTTTTGAGTGGTGTGGTTATTTGGAGAAAATCAAGAATGCAGTTAGTATTCAGGCAGAGCAATACTGATTTAGGAAAATCACTGTAGTAGAGGATGTTTCTGTTACACGAGTCTTCATTATTGAAAAATTGTTGTAAGACTCCATCACTCTATTAATATCCTGTATCTCTGTATTAATGTCAAACGTAAGTTAGGAAAAGTCCTTGCTGCTTCTTTCGTAGATACAGCTAGAATGAAAGTCTGTAAATACAGAAGTGTTCCTTCTGATAATGCTCTTGCATCCCCATGATAAGAGTGTGGCACAGAGGAAATTTACCTTCCACCTATGGGCCACTGACAATAGTCAGGTATTGAACAAAAGATATGAACACAACTGTTGCAAATGAAGCATATTTACAAAGCTCACTAGAGGAGACAGATGGCTTCCCCTAAGGCATTTGTGCCTTTCCCATGCAAAGGGCTGCTCTGATGATGCAGTTGATAATATTGTTTGTTTTATGGCGTTTTTTTCCTGTTTGCATTTAGTGTATTTGATAAAATCGCGCTTGTAATCAAAACATTGATGTTATAACGTGTATTTTCAAAGATAATTCTGTGTATGTTTTTGTACAGTCTGCCATCAATGATTTGTTCTGTGGTGTGGGGTAAATGGAACAAACTGCTAAGCTTGTGGTTAAGAAAATATAATCTCAATTTTGATGCTTAGCAAAAATTCATAAAATTTACACGAAATATTTCATATCAAAACTATTTTCCTTTGCTTATTAAATATATTTTTCTTTTTTTCTTAAAAAATGTTGCTTGATATTTACTTGAATATGTACAAGTTTCCTGAGAAATGTTCTCAGCATATTCTGCCTAGCTTCAGTAGTTTTATGTGGCTCCTTAAATGTGCATTGCTTTGGCACAGGAGATTCCTCTCTGTTGTAATTAATGCTTCATTTCAGCTTCAAATGCTGCAACAGAGACAACTTCAAAGCTAACTACTAAAGCTGCTGCAAGTCCCACTTTTCCTGTGAAGTCTGCTGTTTGTACTGGTAAGGTTTGGAAGGCTTGGTTCAATCTGATGTAATAGTACTCAATCTACTTGCCTTTCTGAGAAGGGATCAGGAAATCTAATGGTAGAAACTAGAATGGAGAAGTTGTGCATTCAAACTAAAAATCAGGGAACATGAACTGCCTGTTCTGTATGCTTCACTTAGAAGCTGGAGGCTTTCAGGGTCTTTCCTAAGTCTACAGCAAAATGGCATGAGTTTAATGTGGAAACTTGCATGTCTGCTCTTCATGGACCTGCTCCTACTCCTTAGTTAATAGAGTCTTCCTGCAGACAGTTTTCCTTCCTTTCAGGATGAAGCTAGGAGAAATGTTTCAGTAGGGATGGTTGGAGAAAAAGAAAGGGCTTAATATGTTTTTTAAAAGGGGAAAGGATGGGACTTTTTGGAAGTTTGAAGCAATTCTGCTAGTTCTTTGAGTCTGGTGAAGGTTGCTTCTTTCAACATAGCTGTTTTGGATAGTTGGGTGAAAAGGCAATTTCAACAATGTATTTCCATGCCTGCTTATGAGCTATAGAACCACTGACTGTGGTCATGAAGAAGGGCTCATAAAACGAACTTAATCAAGTCAGGGTAGGTATAGAATGGAAAAGGAAAAGGAAACATAATCTGATTCTTCCTCTATTTCTAGTCCAAACTTCAAAAAAATTATTTCAAACACAGTGTAGTTGTTACTGCTTAGAATGGGGATACCACTTGGGATCTGAAATGAAATGTGGAACCTGATCCTGCCTTGTGCATATACTCTTCGCTGCATGCAAACTAAGCCATCCAGTTCTGTCAGATGCCTGCAGTCCCTTCATTGAAAGGCATGTAACTCCTACATACTGTTAAACCCAGTTTGTGCCTGTCAGGGTAAAATCTTGCAAAAATGACTTCAGTAGAGATGAGTAGATTTTAGTGAGCCGTCTGATTGTTGTGATATACAAAATGTGATACTGTCATGAGCCTGCTGCAGAGGACAGCAGAATGCTGAGATTTTGCATGGAGAAGAACTGTTCTCTTTGTTATTGTCAGTCATTATATTTAGTCCTATAAAATGCATTCTGAAGGTGCTGAATGTACCTTGAGAAAGTATAGCTGTGCATCTTGGTAACATGCTGCATGCTGTCCAACAAGATTTAAAAGTCCTTTTCTGCTATATTTAAAGGTTGTAAATATTATAAAAAATAATGAAGTAGGTGCAAATCAGGAGTTTTTCCATGTTACAAAACATCAACATAAATCAGCATACTGAACATAAAAGGCTTGCATGTCATGCTAATAGCAAGATATTTGAGAAACCTGTAGATATTTTTCTGTCAAACTGGAGAAAATTGTAGTAGTTTCCATGTAGATTACGTTTACAGATTTGCCTTGTTTTCTTTCATGGTAAATATTAAAAAGCTGTTTTGTGTTAAGTCGTTCGATGATTTTCAATTTGTTGTTGTAGAAAGCTGTGAAAAGTAACTAAGAAAATCAAGCCAACAGATAATGGGTCTACATTTGCTGTTTGATGTTTTTAAGTACAATAGAAAATTTGTAAGGGTCTTCAGACTGGAAAAGATTGTCAACGAGTGGCTTAAATCTGTTGGAGCAGAAAACTATCCTTTGAAGTATCAGCCAGAGCATGTACAATAGATGTTACAGTCCATAACAATAACTCTTAATTTCCTAAGCATTTTCAGTAACTCTTGAAAAATAATGTGAGCAGTGTGAATTCAGTAATTGCAGCATGGGACTGGAAGTTTGACATGGTTTCTGTTCTCAGGTATAACAGTAACTTGATTGATTTTGAACATGTAAGTAAACTTGATATTCTTCCCGTGTTTCTGTGCAGTCTAGGATTTAAAATAATTACCCATGCTTGTAAAAGGTATTGAAATCTACTGAAATCAGGAATTTAATTATTTAGTGAAAATTTGAGTCCAAAATTAATTTCAGTCATGTATATTTAAATTCATCTATTATGAAAAATATATTATGACCTCTTTATATAAACTTGTATATCTGTGCACACAAATATTTCAATATATCTATATAAATTGTTTAACTTCCATATTATGCAATTGAAGATTGCATACTCATGTATCAAAATATTTTTTACTATATAGGCTCTTTTCCTTAGTGTCTCCTTCTGTACTTTGCCTTTTTTTTTTCTTTTTTCATCTTTCTTGGGCTTGATAGGTGCAGACAGATAAACAATCTGAATTTTTCCTTGCCATTCAGTCCATTAGACTCATTAAATATTCTCTTTTGGAAAGAGCCTTGGGCATCAACACTAGTTGCTCATGGTCTCTTTATAGCTGATGGCTCTTGATATGAAAGACCTATTTTTTTAATGATGCAGTTTCATTGCATATCCAAAGCCACTGTTTTATTTCTACAAATGAAAACCCTGCCTGTGTGAGATCTTTTCTTATTTCTCAGGAATGTAACTTGTGGTTAAAAAAAAAAAAGTTAAATCTGGGTTTATAAGTTATATTACTAGTTGAGAATTAATAATATGAGTGAATTCACTGATAAGGAACTACAGGAATAAGCAGCAAAACATTGGGTTTACTGAAGTAAGCATTGGATTGAGAGAGACTTCAGCTTTGTCTTGCCTAATACAGCTAAGAATACTGACATCAGATGCTTGCACTTGTCAGGGAATACTCTACTTGTCTTTTTGATTATTTGGGGAATAGGAATGTGTGAAAAAGCTTGGAAAATGAATCTTAATTTTTTTTTACACTTAATTACAATTAATTGTAAACAGCCTTATTACTTGCTATTACAGCGATTAGTGTGTAGGAATCCTCTTTCCTGTTTTATTTTAAATAGGTTGTAATTTAGGTTTTATTGCGGGAACTTTTGACTTGGCCTGAATATTTGCATTTTACTGTTATTTAGGTGTTCATATAAATCTACCTTTATATAGATATACACAAATACTTTGAAAATATATTCTATAATTAGCATGAAATATCTTCACTGCGATTTTGACATCATAATTTGATAGACTTTACAAGGGTTAGGATATCAAGAATAGCAATTTTTTTTTTTAAACAAGCAGTATCAGTGTGTAGTAAAATATAATGCAAATAGAGATCAGATAGGTTGTGTTTCTATTTTACTGATAACATGTTCAGATTCCCATTGGGTAAACCCTTGTGACTTTGATAAAAATGAACCTGTTAGTAAACTGTTAGATATGAAATTATTCTAAAGACTGATGGAGTTAATTAGTGAACTGCATATAGTCACTACAAGGTTTAAATAATGTTTATGTGCTTGTTTTTTGTGGGTGAAGCTACTTTTTTAACCCCCAAACTTGTTATATAATTCCAGAACCTCATTTACTCCTTTGTGACTTCAGCACAACTGCAGTTATTACCAGGAAGTTCCATTGATTTCCTCAGTAATACGGAAAGCACAGAAGAAACAGTTAAGACATAGCTGAAATGCAGATTTATTTGACCAGTATAATTTTGAGACTCTTGCAAAGTTAAACTGAACAGTTTTCCACACTTTCTGTACTGTGATGTATTAAAATAGAATGCATCCATTCTGTCTTGCTCATCCAGAAGGGAAATTGAAGGGAAGCATTTTAAAAATACATATATTGTCATCAGCTCCATTGATATGTTTTTTTGTCGTGGGTTTTTTTTTTTTTTTTGTTTGTTTGTTTTGGGAGGTTGAGGGGGGTTGTTGGGTTTTTTGGGCTGGTTGTGGTTTTTTTTTTTTTTGTGGGTTTTTTCTGGTGTGTTTTATTTTTGTGTGTTTTTTTAATTTATTGTTACTCAGTGATCTCTTTGCATTAAATTAGGCATCACCATTTGATATTATTGGGTTCAGATTTCAGTATTCCCAAGCTGCTGTCAGCAGATAATGTCAGCATGAACTGTATGAGGATTTAATATGTAGGTGCCATTAAAATACTCTACAGAGAGAATTTTGCTAGAAGCTCTGTGTTTACCTGATAGGAACTCTGGAGGTTGGTACTGATGGTACCATATTTCTTAGACTTTTATGTTATTTTTAATGAGTATTTCAGCCAGTTCACTTGATACTAAATTAAGGCATGCTCTTTTGTTCCTTTTGGTATGATAGTTAGCATCTAATATAAACTTAAATACTGTAAGATGAACTGACCAATTCTCTGCTGGTTAGTCATATTGTTTATTGCAAATGAGGGACTTAATGTTTTTTGTTCTTGGTTC
>NW_008674845.1:25379-35477 GCF_000695815.1 Acanthisitta chloris
CTTGGTCCTTCCCCTTCTCTGAGCTTAACCGTATTTTCTTTTTGTATTGAATGTGAGATGGTACCAGATCAGGAGGTTTCAGTGGCTCAAGGATTCTGCTTCAGATGAGGAATTAGATTTCTGTGTCAGATTGCCTACTTCATTTCTAGTGTAAAATTTTTTAATTTACTCCTTTTTCTAATCTTAAATTTGTAATGGATAAGAGGAGTAAATTAGCTGCAGAGAGTGTTGTTTTGAAAGCTACTTCACAAATCCTGAAACATTTTTAAATGTTAGGCTTCCTCCAGTAAAGGGGAGTTGCTTTGAGAGAGGAGAAGGGTATCTGCTTGACAAAGAAGATTTTTTCCACTGAAGAAGATAATCAGAGTTGTCTTCAACTGAAAAGCAATAAAATGCAGGAGCTGAGTAGTGTCTGTTTTGCCGTTTCCAAGTCCTCAGTGTGGGAATGGGGTTAGCAAATGTGTAGTTTTGCCAGGAGAGATGTGAAATGGTGGTTTAATGTGATAAAAAATTGAATAACTGACTAGAAAGAGTTCAGCTAAAACAAAAGTTTCACTTGGAAAACCTTCATTGAATATGAATGTGTGTAATTAATAGTTCTATTGTTGATCTTTCCTCTTGTACTAGGTGCAAAGTATTATTGACTTTATTTTGTCCATTGTTGAATGTTTTCTACTTTTTAGATTAGAGGATAAGTAATCCAGTTTCATTTTAAACTCTCCATATAGAAAAAGCAGACAGGAGTACAACTGCTGTGATAAGCAGCTAGTTGAAAATGCCATTGAAACACTTTCAAATATTGTAAAAACAAAATACGTGTCTTTATTTGCTAGTAAAAGCAAAAAATGTCTAAAAAAGTATAATTTAGCTGAGAGGAGTGTTTACAAATGTGTTACTTGAGTCACCTTTCCCTGCTTACTGGTTTGGGTTAAAAAAGGTGTAGTGTGATTCTTTATGAAAATGTCAAAAACCAGTTCAGAAGGAGAAAAAAAATTAAGGAACTGTAAGACTGAAAGCATATTAAAAATTTGTTTCTAGCTTCTTGGTGAAATTTCGGTCTCATCCATATCCAGGTAATTTAATTGGAGTTAATTCAGTCAATCCGCATTTACGCTGGTTTAATTGAGGACAGATGCAGTCTGCTATATTCAAGGCTGAAAATAATGTATTTGGGAAGACCATGTTCCTATCAGAGAGCCAAATGAAACTTTATCAGAACTGGAGACACCTGTCTTCCTGCAAGAAATTTAAAGATTAATATATGTACAGGCATATTGTTAAAGTAAAACTCATTATGGGTTGTTTCTTAAAGAAGATGAATAGGCTTTAGAATTAAAACAAAACAAAGCAGAAAACCTTGCCTGCCACAGTCCTCCAGGGACTTTTCTAGGCTCAAGGTCAGATGTTATTTAACAGAAATGGAATCCTGTCAAAAATCCCTCTGTCAAGCCTTTGCTTTGGCAGAAAGAGATATGCACATATAATTCATATTTAATGGTAGTAACAGTTAGAGGTTGAGCAGAAATTTGGCTGAAGCAGCTTCTCATGTGTTTGGAGACATTCTGGTTTTCACATGGTTCTCTATAGCACTTTCTGTTTTCTAGACGTCTTTTCAGTGTGGAAATATTAGTAAACCCAGTTTTCTAGACATCTTTTCAGTGTGGAAATATTAGTAAACATTTTCAAACTCATCAGTGAGGTCTTTTCTCATGTGTTTGACTAGGGAATTATATTTTCTTTTCCAACCCTTAATTGTATCTCACTGTCTCCCCTCCCCCAGTAAATTATATAAAATAAGTAGTGAGCTGTTTCTTTTCTCAATTTTGTAGGAAGATAATGTCCACCAGTAAGTTTCAGCAAAATATAATTTTTGATATAGTTACCTAGTAGTGTAATTTCTGCCTAGGAACTGCCAAAGTGAAGGTCTGTTAAGTGTACAACTCTGCTTATATGGAAATACATCAGTGTGATAGTTAAGGACACAAGTATATATACATGTTGTATTTCTGTAAGTATATTCTCAAAAGACAGCAAAGGAAACAAACTCTTGATTGTGTATATCTTCTGCTGATTCCAGTGGGAGCAGGGATTAGCCATAATACTAAGTTATTTAAACTGTATGCATAGGTTTTAGAGTATAAGGATTAGATTTGATTAGTGGTTATGTTAGTGTTTTGAAGCAGTACATGCTCATTTGCACTACAGTGAGGGACAGATACCTGCTTTAAATCCAGAATTGGATAATTTGTTACCTTTTTTTGACTTTGTCTTCAGTAGGGATGTTTCTCTTTATTGTCATACTGCTTTCCTTTAACATGGCATGGATAAATCAATATTTGATACTAAATGAACAAAGATGGATTTTAGTCTTACAACTTAAATGACAAAAAGTATTAGGTTTATTAGCAGATTCAGTGTTCTATGAGAACTGCTAAAAAATGCAAGTTTTGTATGAAATATTGCCTACTTTCCTACTGGTGCATGACATATTATCTGTTGGCCTATAGATAAGAGTTTTTGCAGAAAAAGTTTAGCACAGTCATGTAGAGGCTTTCATACTGCTGTCTAATAAAGCAAGGTCGAGGGAAGTCGTAATGCAAAGCTTAATGCTTAGGGTTTTTCATTTCTTCAAAATACTTTCTTTCTGTAGTTATACAAAACTATGATGTACGGGAAGTTCCACCTGAATATAAGGAAGAACTTCGTTACTGTGCAAGTCACAGAGCACTGGAAGAGATTGCCCAAAGAGGTTGTGGATTCTCCCTCACTGAGATATTTGAGAACTGCCTAGATGCAATCTGGAGCCATGTGCTCTAGAATGGCTGGGCTTGACTAGGGCAGTTGGACCAGATGTCCCATTGTTGTCCCTTCCAGCCTAACTGATTCTGTGATTCTGTAAAGCAGTGTTTTTAATGTGACCATTGCAGCAATAAAGTCTCATAGTATTTCACTGAATAGAGACATCAGTAGAAATAAATGGACTTTCTTGTATGAGAGGCATATTTCAGTTTAATTAATGGTGGTTGGCAAATGAAAATGCTAGGGGGTTTTTCTTGTCCTGCTGCGCTAGAGTCCCCCATATTTAGCCAGGTTAAATCAGTCTTCTGGAAAAGGTAACACATTTGATGAGGAAAGCATTATAGTAATGTCAACATTTACAATCAGTAGATCTGGTGATTTTTTAATTAACATAGTAAATTGCCAAGCATTTCTTTTGAGAAGTATTTTGAAATAGTAACATGAAAAGACTATCAATCCAATGTTAATATTATGAAATACCTTTACAACATAATGATTTCAATTAACTGTGATTGGAAATTTAACTTGCACTCATGTAAAACACCACAGAAGAGAAGTGGAATAACTTAACATTCTGGCAGGTATGCAGCACTGCTTATCTGAGTTCTGTGTATATAAGACACAACCTCCATATTTGCTGCTAGATCAAGCCAGCAAGACTTGGCTTTTGGAAGTCACAATTTATGTGGTTATGTGCCACCATCTATGGAACACTCTGATGCACTCTATCTTGTTCATCACTTGAGAATCACTCACATTATTATTATTTTCTTCTCCCAACCCTGTCCTGGTATAGTCATCAAGGTATGATGGCTAAAATGTATGTGCTTCCAGATATCCTACTCCAGCTACAGTTACTTTGAAGAGGGTTGGCTTCCCATGAGAGTCTAATAGCAAAACCAGTTACCTAGTACAAATGATTTTTTTTTTAACCAGTAAGGTATCCTAATATATGGCTCGTTCATTATGGTAAGAAGGATTCATTATTTAACTTTTGAATATTAACATGGAAAAAGTGATAAATTTCTACTGGTTCCTTCAGTTTTAACACAAACACTCAGGTTAGCTTTTAATTTGTAGGAGTGTAGAATGTTCAGTGCTAGCAATAAAATCCTATTTCTTTTTCCTGAAAGGCAGAGATGGTATCAGAATCATGATATACAGACTGAAACTTCATATAAGAGGCAGAAATGTCTACCAGCGGAAGAAATAAAGAAAAATCCCAAGACTAAATATTCTCAATAAATTCAGTTACTTTCACATATGCTCAGAATGTAAAGGCTATACTTTTAATTTATGTTTTTATATTTATGTATTTGTTTGTTATATAACTGCTCATTTGTTATATCGGTCATATCTAACAAATTTTGCATAGGGTTGCTGTTTTAATATAACAGAAAATTTTAAGCTCTTAGGGTTCTACTAATGCCCTGTGGTCAAAAAAATGGTCGGTAAAAGAAAACTTGTCTAGGTTAAGAAAACAAATGCATAAAAATCTGTAACATGCTCATGATGTCTCATAAATCAGAGCTGTATTTTGCTAAGCACTGCAAAGACATGAGAACATGAGCAGATGCTTTCCTGGAGAGGTTTCAGTTTGGTTTCAGATGGAAAGAGGATACAAGACCCAAATTCCAATTCTGTCCTGACAGTTTACCCAGGAAGTCAATACCAGAGTTCAGCAGTGAATATTAATTCAGCACTCTACCTGACCGTTGAAAAAAGTTGATTTCCTCCTTTTTATGATTTCACACTACACCAGTTTCACAAACTCATGATTGCATTTAGTTGTTTAGCCCCTATTAAGGGTAAAAGTCAGTTGATAAGACTGCTTAGCCAAGTTGTCCTAATTGGAAGAAATATCACACTCTTTATGATTCTGGGTTGTTTGTCTTGTAGTACTAAGGAAAAGTGATTTATGAGTTCCTTTCATTTTGAAGGAGACCTAGCACTGAAAAAAAACACTGTGATGCCCTTTTCCAGCTTTGCATGGTAGCAGGGTAACTTGTGGATAATTAGTATCAGCTTAGTTTGTATCTCAGATGGCTGCTTTATGATTGTCTTCAGATGAAGCTGTTGTGGACAAGGGGAAATACCTCAGGATCTATGGACCAGACAGGGTACCATAGAGGGTTTTATTCCCTAGCCCTTTCAGATAAGGTAACCTGCCTTCAAATGGTATTACCTTTAAATAGCATGCCTGACCAGTTCTGTCAGATTGTATCAGGAAGCTCTTCTTTTACCTTTGTTTGGAAAAGAAGAGTGATACTATTGCGTAACAGTAGAAGTGTCTCCTTTAGTATGTGTGTGGAAAAAAAAAGTTAGCAAAACATATTCTCACTGTGCTTAAGTCATTTCGTAGACTTTGAAATCTAAAAAACTACTTGTCTCCTAAAAGCTGCAAAGAACAAAAGCCCACCAAAAAAACCCAAATGAAAACAGAAAAAGCAATTCCAAAACCTCCAGCACCAAACAAAAAGGCTTTAGAATATGAGCCAGTAAAAATATCGACATGAATGTGGATTCCCGAACTTTCTGCATCATCTTGCTGAATGCTTTAAGAAGACAACTTGTATTGAACTTAGTGCTGCTTGTAAATAATACTTTGTTCGGTAAAGGTTTTAAGCAGCAGTTGCTATGACCATAAAGTGTAAAAATATCAAGATTATCTGTCAGGTTTTCGGACCTACCACTGCAAAATTAATTTTGTGCTTTGTTTTGGAAAGCCCACCAGAGATGTACAGAGGTGCTGTACAGTGAGTTTGAGTGTGATGATGTAAGATTGGGATTTTTGTTATGCTTGGTTTGAAATTATATTGGTTTTATTGCCCTATTTTTTTTCATTATGACAACAGACACTTTTTTATCCTTCTGTATGTTATAGTGTCTTATAGTTTAGCAGATTATATTTTAATGCTGAATTAAACATAGTGGAAGCAGAAATAGTTGTCACATTCTGTGTTGTACATGTGTGGATATGGAGGCTGTGGTCCTGACTCTGCACTTGTCTAGAATTCCAAAACACAAAACTTCAATTTCTGGACTTGATGTTGCAATCTAGTTTTAATTTGAAGAGAGATGTTATTTTGATAAATTTGCATTCTTCATCATCTACAAAGTATTTTATTCTATTACCATGTCCCTTTACTATAAAGATTTGCAAGTCTGTAGTGTACTTAAAAGGCAAACCGAATCAAGGATGGTTTAGGGATATTTCTCTCCTGACCTGGTAAATAAAGAAGGGATTTTGAGACTTACTGCCTGGTATTTTTATTATTGTTTAGCTGATATAATGTGATTGAAGATAATGACAGAAATCTTGGTCTTTTCCACCTGTGGAACCACCTACCAGTTTCAATAGGAACTTGTAAGTCTTCTCTGAAAATACGTATTATCTGTGAAATTTACATCTGGACAGAGTAACTAAGTAGCTTTTTATATCCAGCTTTTTATGTCTTTTCATATATAAATTTCCATATTAATTTGTTTAGTCACCTCTAAATAAGAGTAATGGGTGAGGCACTGGAACAGGTTGGCCAGAGAAGTTGTGGGTGCCCCATCCCTGGAGATGTTTGAGGCCAGGCTCGATGGAGCTCTGAGCAACCTGGTCTAGTGGAAGGGCTCCCTCTTTGGACTGTGGGGATGGAACTAGATGATCTTTAAGGTCCCTTAAAACCCAATCCATTCTATGATTCTAGGAAATATTTAGTGCGACAATGGGTAATTCCTGAAAGCTGTAGAAATCCTGACCTTGGAAAAAGTTTCTTCAATCGGTTTCTTCTTTCTGCGGAATAAGTCTTTTTACTAATGTCATCATTACACAAAACTCTTTCTTTTTGCAGTGTAATGGTTAGCATTATAGAAGAGCTCTTTTTCAGATGTTTAATCCTTCGTTTGTCCCTTAACAGGGTTTTGTTCTTATTTGTGTTTCCAATTTGTTAGTGTCTATTACAGAAGAATTGTATGGGCTTTTTTTTCCCCCCTTCGTATGTGAAAATGTAAGTTGAAGAACTGTTAAGTGACTTTCCTCATCATTAAAGCATTTTGAGTGTCTTTTTTGCTTTTGACATCCTGAGGCACATATTACACCAGATTTAATATTGAACACAGTTAAAATGGGACCGCATGTAAGCCAAAACAAAACACAATCCCCAGAAGACAGAGGTTATTTAGGGCACTTAATTCACTCATTTGCCTCTTTGATACAGACATATGGATAGTGATAATAGCATCCCTCTCTTCTGTCATACCTGTCTGTCTGCTCTAGACTGATTAGACACTGGCTTATCTAGTCCAGTGCAAGTCATCCAGATGATCAGACATCTGCATTTCTTTAGGGAGATAATTCTGTAATTTAATAGGTTGAAGCAGAGTCTGTAATCTTCCAACTCTGAATTTTATCTGCTGGCTAAGAAATTTATATATTACCTATACCTTGTTGCTAAGCAGATTTAGGGACTTTACATCCTTTTATCTTTACTTTTCTTCTATCATGTTTAATACTGGCAGGGAGCTAAAGCATTGATTTCATCACAAATTGTACATGTGCAAAAATATCATAAAAGTCTTTAGGTTTTTGCAACTTCTAAAAACACTTTTTGAAATAAAAGTCACTTTCAATTTGTTTTAAATCTGGGGATACTGACAGTTTGAACTGAGTTGTTCTGTGGAGATCTTGTGCTGTGTTCATCACCCAGCCTTAAAATCTCAATGACTGATGAAGCATGAATGCAGCCTTTAGAACAGCTTTCATTGTGTAGTCTTGGTGCACTAGCAGCACACTATTCATCTCCTGAACTCAGAGACAATTTGGAAAAGGTAATACATGATTTTTAATGAAGTGGAATATTGTAATGCATAAGGGCAGAAAGACAAATTAAGGATGTAAAAGCAATAATATAATAGTAAATGTTATGGAACATTAGATTTATGTGTTTTCTTTTAGGTTTCACCATGTTTAATGTTGAATTATTGTTCAGAAGTAGTTTTCTTATCATTCTGTGTGGCAGGATGATAATTTGTACAATTTGCAGAAATTTGTGACAAGGCATCTATTCTAAATAAGTAACAGGAATTTAAAAAACCAACTTGGCAACTTGTCACTTAGTTTTTCAGAAGCCTAGTTTATCTCTAGAGGATATGCACTGTTCTTAGACTAAAACATTGCCAAAACAGCTGTGAGGATTCTGCTAGTTTGACAAGGAGGCACCAGGTCAAGGAGTTCTTTTAATTTCAGTGTCTAAAAAATTACAAAGAAATATATTTCAAACTTATCCTTTACATGCAAATACTAAATGTCATATGGTCTTTAATAGCAAGGAGTTTGAAAGAATAAATTTTAGCTATAGCATTTGGATTCCAGTGAAGTAATTAAATAAATTTCGCAGTAAATTTAGAACAGTGTGTAATTAGGAAACCTGTCTGCCTCAACTAAGGTTTATTTTATTTGTATTCTGTTATTTTCAGTTGTACAGAATTAATTTTGATTGGAAGGCACGGGAATTTTGAAATTATTTTTCTAATAAAGCTTAGATGTTTAAAAACTGTTTATGTCCTTTGATCTTTGTCTCAATATTTGATTCAATTGGTAGTCCATTCAGATGGCCAAACAGGGAAGAATCTCTTTATTGCATATCCTATGCTTTAAGGAAATTAATGATGGTACCTGGCAGTATGCCAGTATTATTTGCTGGACCACATATTTAGTTACTTCATTGCATGCAGAGAAGTGATGTTAGAATCTCTTAAAGCAAAATGATCTGAACTCTGGCAGAAATATTGCATTGCAGAAGTATTGCATAATTGTGCTCAAAACAAGTTCTTGAGTCATCAAGTCCTACTGCCATGCATTAGCACAGTTATCCCCTCTCAAGTCATCTAAGGTCCCATGACAGTACTTCCCTGGACGCACTTTCCAAGTTTTCCAACACCACAGTTACTTGATGCAAGAAGCATAATTTCAAATTTCATTCTTTTCCTTTTCTCTAGTCATACTTTGAGTATGGTTTGTGGGTTTTTTGTTGTGATTTTTTTTTTTTTTTTAGTCTGTTTTTGTTTGGGTTTTTGTGGGTGTTTTGTTTGGGTTTTTTTGGTCAGGTGAGTGCCCATCTTCTTCCATTTTATCTTCTTTGGTGTTATACTTCTTTGAACTGCATTACACATTTTTGATATTGTTTCTTTTCTGTTTATTCTTAAAAATAAAACTGGACTGGAATGCACTAAAAGTGCTAGCTGTGAAAGTGGATAACTTTTTTCTAGGTTGAAAAAGAAGTTTGAACACTTTTAAACATTTAAATGCTTTTGTCTCAGGTGGATGTAGACATGGGGAAAATTTAATGAGCAAAGGTGGTTGTTTGAACTTGCTAGAGTAGCAATACTTGATGGATTAGTAAAGACTAATAAATGATGGTTATAGGTAGAAAAGCTTAAGCTTATTTCTCTGGGTTTCTTCATATGCCCATTTAATGTCCTTTATTGACAGGGCCACCATCCATGTCTCTGAGCCCCATCAATCCTGAGACCTTTGCAAGGCTCACGGCTAGTTGCTCAATAAAACTTGTCACATTTGTCCCCTCTTGCTATTTGATCCACTCCACTTCTCAGAGATGAAGGAAAAGGTGGAATATCCATCTAATGTTATAATTTATTAAAAACTACAAATGTAATCTCTATTCTAATTCCATGGTGATTTTCTTGGTCTGCATGCAGGTGATACTTGAAGCATGCAAAACACATGTATTTCTTCCTGTTTGGACTAATTTACAGAATCCTGTGCAGTTTCTAGAATATGCTGCATTATATCCTTTCCAGTCTGATTTCACATCTTCAGTGAAACTCATTTATTACAGTTCATTTTCCAGTTTGTGAACAGCTGGAGCATCCTATTACTTCCAGCTCCTATATACCACCTTTTTTCTGGCTTTACAAATTTATAAATATTTTCAGCCCGTTTAAGTGGCATTCTTAATATTAGAGGAGGAAGGCAGAATTAGGAGCAAGCCCTTAATGAGATTCTTAAAATTAAAAGCTTATACTGTCACATTGTATTTTCAATTCCTGATTGGCATTAAATATTATGTTTCTGAGTTGGCAGAAAATTTTCCCATTATGCTGAGTTCATCTGGATCTTGCTGCTTGCTGTGCTGAAACTAAATTGGGCTTGATTCTTTTGATTATCAAAGCTGAGGTAATTGCTTTAAGGTACATATGCAAGTACTGTAATTTTTGAGTAGGAAATTGCATCATCAAGACAGGATCTGTTAGTGGCTCACTGTGAGAATATATAGACATGTATATATA
>NW_008674846.1:0-666 GCF_000695815.1 Acanthisitta chloris
GCACACAGAGCACAGGGGGCACACAGAACACAGGGGCACAGCGAGCAGGCAGTGCCCGACGGCCCCGGCGAGCACAGGGGGCTGAGCTGAGGGCACAGTCCTGAGCTGGCAGCTCACTGTGCCAGGGGCACAGCAAAGCTCAGGAAAAGCAGCTCCTAACGCTGCTCCCAGCACACAGAGGAAGGAGCAGCCTCTGACTTAGAACACAGTGGTAGTGTCAGCTCTTCTTTGTGCCACAGTCAAGAACTGGAAACATGAGCATGAACACTTCCTACCCTTCCTGGAAACTCTAAGTACAGTTAGCTATGGAAATAGCTGTACTTATCTCTTAGATGCTTTTGGCCACGGAAATACCTGTACTTATCTCTTAGATGCTTTTGGCTGCTTTCAGGAACTGAGCTTTTTTGTACTTCAGGAATCTTTTAAACATACAAAATCATGGATTTGTGCATTAGTGAGGTGCTCATGCTCAGTTTGTCCATATGCCTTCACCTACTCTGGAAAAGGCACTTGGATAAGCAGCACAAGTATAAACGTATTTTCTACGCAAAGAAACACAAAGCCAGTGTTATGGGTTAGAACAACACATCCCGTTTTTCAAAAGCAGTACTTTACTCCAAGAAATACAGTGACTTTGTCGTGCCCCAGGTACCCCTTGGAGCAGGA
>NW_008674846.1:697-14555 GCF_000695815.1 Acanthisitta chloris
TCCACTTACATTGTCTTGTCTAGTGTCATCCTTTAGATTCATTTTGACCCTTTCCCACAAAAGCTGCCACCTTTCTGGGCTCTGATTTAGTTTACTTTCCAACCTTTCAATTTCCTGGAAAAAAAAACACATGGGTTTTCTTAAGGATAAACATTTCTAACTGATCACCTCCTGGCAATCATTTTTATACAACCATTTTCCAGTCGATGTTCTCACACAGTGACCCTTCAGGCCACGCTGCCCAGTAAAGCTCAAAAACCTCTGTCAAATGAGCTAAGAACTGGAATCCCCCAGACCCAGGAGTCAGAGGCAACCAGGAACAGCACCAGGCACATCATTCCTCCTCGGGCCCCAGGCTGGAACGGCTGTTGTGCCTTCAGCTCTCTGCTAGCTCTCCTGACCACACCAAGCTCAACACCAACTGCCCTAACAGAAACACAACAAAGATAAGGACAGGTCGTATTTTATAAAAATATTTGCACAGAACCAATTCTGTGCTGTGACACCAACCTTACACACTGCCAATATTAACATTTACCCTGGTTTACAGAACATGGTACGAAGCTGGAACCAAAGAAGGAAAGGAAACAAAGATTTATTCAAGCTGGAGGACAAACTGCAACAACATGTTCTTGTTGTGGAACTTGGGAATATGACCTATGTTGATAACCTCCAGTTGGGGTTATTTCCAGCTAATGACAGTGCAAAGTTAAGAGAAGAGGCAATTTTATGAGTTTATGTTTACTTGTGAGCACTCATTGATACATCGGTCACCACTCTGATGTGTGGGCCCTATTCCTTGTCGTGCTTCCCGGCTGCATCTTCACTCAGAACAACCCATGGTAATGAAAAAATGATTCTTAATGAGATAAAATTAAAAACCCAATTTTGCAAATCCAATGAAGAATTGATGGTGGAATACAAAATTGCCAGAGGGCAGAGAATTCCCATGCTATACAGAAGGCAACTAAACTCCAACACATTTATTTTCAAAGTAGGGAAACTGAGTCCCTGCTTCTCCTCTACCCAGTGATTAATGGAGATTTCAGCACATTCTCCAACTCCTACTGTTCTTCTTGAACAAATTTTTCAGGAAATTGCGACTGATTAAAAGACAGAAAATCACTATACTTTTTAAAGTAAGAAAACATTTTGATCAGGAAATTCACTCCTGAACTAAATTTTGAAGTCTGAAGTGAAACTAAAACAGCCACTGTCTGACAGTGGAACAGGTGCAATGTATTTCTGCAAACTCTTCCTTGCTGAAGGCAAATTAGGAAACACCAAAGTGAAAGCAAATGTAAGACATGTGGTTAACAGCAGGATCAAACCAGAGGTTTTAAACACTGAAGGTAGCTGAAAGCCATATACACTCTCTCCCTACGAAGAAATAAAACCAGAACAGTTTTGTTTGGAGTATCTTCACTGGCAGAAACCAAAATGAGGACTGGTGAACACAAGCCAGACCCAAAGCTTCTCTAGACTACTCGTTCCTCTTGCAAAGTGCTGAAAGCAAAATGCTCCTGGACAGGAGACACAAAACGGAACCAATTTACCACAGAGGCTGTGCAAAAGCCTTTCCAAACTGCTGCAGAGTGATACAAGCTCCTGACTGCTGAAAGTTGGTCAAGTTTTAATCTGATAATTCTCTTTCTGCCCTAGTCCTGACTTCTGAGCACAAGTCTCTCTCTGCAGAATCTGGAAGTGACTGAAACTTGTTCCTTAGCAACTGGGTCACATTCCTTCTCTCTTGGCTGCACAGTGAGCAATGCTTCCAGAACTTACAACGAAAAACTTTCAGCAATCTCCTATACATAACTTGAAGAGTTAGGAATAAATTCTCCTTTAATAAACCCCATGTAAAAAAAACATACGTGGCAATAAATCACTAAGATTTACTCTTGCCCCTCCAGTTCTAAACTTCACTGAAAATGTCAGATTTTTTTTTTTCCCTTCCATGTGTGGAATGGACTATGAACAGATGCATTTCCTTGAAAGAAAAATGCCCCTAAATTTATCTCTCTGGTTCATCTCCTGTTGCTCAGGCTCACAGGAGCAAAACTAGAGAACTACAAAAAGAAGGTCTGTACCAAATAGAACTGTAAGAATACCCGTGCCCTGTGCTCAGCAGTTACAAGCAGACACCAGCGATGCAGACAGTGCTCTGCCAAGTGCTCAGACCCATGAGTACAACAAGTGGCACACTAGTTGTTCAGTATTTGGAATAAGCTTTTTGGTTCAGGGTCAGGTTTGATGGATCAGCCTTTTTTGGCACACAAATGGAAGTTACAAAGCAGCTCACAATCAGAAGTGCCATTTCTGGTCTTGTGCTGGCTACTCACTGGCCCCTGTACAGCCCTAGCTCTTTCTGGTGTGCATTTACAGCACTGGCACCTGAAGGGACATCTCTGAGCTTGCCAACTCTCCCCAGCAATCACCACCTCATGTTCAGTGATGTAACTGACACACAGGTTTGTCTCACAGTTCTTAAAAGTGCCACAATCTGATCCACTCTTAACAGAAGAGCATCACATTCCACCATGAAAATTCTGAATTAAGACAGTAACTTCTCCGTTTCAGCTTCACATCCTCAAGAGCACTATCTAGTTTTCAATTGAAAAACATCTTTAGAACAAACAAATTTGGGCTTATCATTCTAAACTGAGCGAGAATCAATCTTCCCCAGTAATTTACGATGCTAAATATGGTCTCGGCTCAAACATTTTTCGGATACCAACACATTCTCAGTGGATTTATGATTAAAGAGAGGTCTTCTCCTATATCAGCAATAGCCCTAAATTAACAACTTGTTTTAAAAGAAAGTTCACTTTGCTTTTTAAACTTAGAAGACTATTTTTGTAACCTTTATACAACCCCTCCAAAGTTTTCCAAATGTTCTCTCCATTGCTATCTTTTATTACTCCATAATCTAGTTCACAAATAACATTGAAACTCTACAAGCCCTGCCCCACACATCCTTCACTATGGCCAATTTCCCTGCTGTACGGCGGTGTCTCCTGACGTGCATGGCTGGCACTGCCCCAGGAGGGATGCAGAACACTGCTCTGTGTCCTCCTGGGCTCCAGGACCTGCCTCCAGGGTGGCTGGCAGCACCAGGATGTGATCCCTGCTGCCACACTGCTCCTCTGAGAATGTCTGTCATATTCGGAGGGAGTTTTACAACAGACCCTCTTTTTTTTTTTTTTAAAATTGGGCACTGTTTGATCAATTATGCTTGAAGGGAATAGACCAGAAGAAATCTGAGGGCTGTGCCAGAACGAAGGTATCAAATCCAAGCCTGTCTGCAAGGACTGACATCCATTCAGAACCTTCCTGCATGAAGAGGTGGCTAAAGATCAGCACTGATTCAGGGGAGTTTGGGGGACCCAGAGCACATCCCAGTTTGCAGGCATTGCAATAGCAGCTCCACAATCCCACCTTGAATACAAGGCCAAGTCTGCAGAGAGCTCTCCAAACAGTGAGCTGCACACAGCCACGTGTGTCTGGGCACTGCACGAGGGAGGAATGCCCTTGGCATCTGCCCTCTCAGTTCAGATGGGAACCAAATGGGAGGACTGGCAACTAATTACACTCAACAAACAAACATGTAAGAGAAGACAGATGCTAAATCATTCTAAATAAGTACAACCAATATTAAGATAATGGGGTAAGTTTTCATTTTCTAATGAAGAAATGACAAAACCTAAGCAGTCTAAATGAGCACAAAGAAGAAAAAGCCAAAATCAAACACCTATTTCAAGTACCAAAATATTTTGAAGAACATGAATTTACCAGTTTGGTTCTAGTAAACATGAATAAATTAAGAGTAACCATGGAAAGCTTGTTTGAGAAATCCAAGCCAAGTTGTTCAGTTTATGTCTGTGTATCTGTCTCTCACTTGTTGAAACCAACAAGTGTCAGATTCTATTTCCTGATCTGTATGGAAATCTGGGTCTTGGTTATATTACCACACACCTACTTTAAAGTGAGTAGAAAGAGGTCAAGAAAGCAAGATTCAACACTTACCCAAATAAAAATAACAGTTCTTATAAAAGACAACCTAGAATTTTATTTATTATTTAAAACAGACAGTGAAAAACATGAATCCATGACTAGTTACTAACTGTGGTTAAAGTGCACTCCCAGAAAGCTGTTCACTCAGAACACCAGCAGCAGCTTTGCAGAAGTCTGATGGATTCCCAGAACAACCAGCACCTGGTTTGACACTTCCCACGATCCTTCTCATCGTGGTACAGCCACAGGGCAACGACCCAAAAAGCAAACACGAATTTCAGGAGCCAACGGACAGTTCTGTGTGACTTACATTCAGAAGGCTGGTGATGGCATCAGGCTGGATTTTTTTAACATCATCGTAGCATGGCCATACTATTTTCCTCTTAGTCTGAGGGAGGGACCCGTCGGCCTGGTCGCTCTCCTCCGCCACGCTGCACCTTGCAGGCACCATGCTCCAGTCATAGGAAGGACCTGTGGCCAAAATCTCTTCCACGTAGTAATCCCACTTCTTGAGGCTGGACAGATTTACATTTGGCTTCAGTGCCTGTTTGAAACGAAGTGTTATCCCAGTGACAGGAAGGAATCTTTGCCTTGCAGATATACAACATGATATTTGTATTTCTACAGAGCATATTGCACTGGGTGAATGATGCTGCAGTTTGCTCAGCTGCACTGCAAACCCTTGGCTCAGCCAGAGCAGAACCTACAACTAAGGCTATCTTTGAGAATATATTGCTCATTTTGATCCTTTCCTATCAAGAACTCCGATGCAGCATGTGGTTGGTAGCCTCACAGTCCTTGTGCCTCCTGGTAAAGATACAAAAGTGCCCAAATAACACTCACCCTGCACATTTTCTCAGCAGAAAAGACTCTCTACCACCAGGGAAAGGAGACAGACTGTATAACAGAGGAGGACATGCCACTTGGAAAAACCACAGGAATATAAAGGAGGCAGCCAGAGACTGTAGGTCTTTCAGGGTAGTTTAAAACAGATGACTTTGTGTTGAAAGTGTGGGCTCTTCTCTCAAAAATATATAAGGCACCTTACTTGAAGGGAATGACTGCCTGGGGAACGGGCAACTTCAAAGGCTGAAGAGTGATGCTCAGTCATCACGAGTAATTCTGTTGCTATGATTAATTCTGCTACCATGACACCATTTCATATGAAGAAAAGTAGTTTCTTCTTACAAAAGAGAAAGAAAACACTACCAAAGTATGGACAGCTACTCCTGACTGCTTAGCCCTCCAGCCACTGCTCACAGCAAACCAGACAGAATGTACAGGGAACGAGCAGCCCAGCAGCCTCTGAGACACTCCAGCCAACCAAGGAAGGTCAGTTTTGTCCACCAAATGCTTAATTCAGTTCAGAACAATCAAGATACTAAAATGTACTCAGGGAATCACTCAGAATAATAAACCACCTGTATTTCAAAAAAACCCATACCTCTATTTCAGCAGGTGCATAGAGGTAATTGAAGAAAATGGGGCTCCTTTTGTGCATCTTTTCTATACATTCCCAAATACAAATTCCTTTTTTGGCATGTTTATCTCCTTTATCTTCAAACAACGTCCCTAGGGAAAATGAGAGCAGCACAAAGACAGCATTGTGATAATGCACTGAAACACAGCCTAAAGGAATGTCACAGGCTAAGGGTGAACCACAGAAGGTCACTGACCCCAACTCCTTGCTTTTGCTCAAATGCAGGCAAATAATAGAAATCAGCCTCTTTGTTGAATTAAAATGGTTGCTCAAGTCTAGTTCTGTCCCACAGCTCCAACAGCTTTTGAGAAAAGCAGCAAAACTGACCACATGCCACGAGAAGCACCCCACGAAGCAGAGGAATCCAGAGCACCTCAGTGTCTGGTGAGCAAGTTCCAAGAACAGCCCTGGATGTGGCTGTGCAGTCTCATTAAGAGGGCCCTGAGAGGAGGTAAGGCCTTGGAACCAGTCAGCTTCCACAGCAGATGGGTGAGCAAAAACCACAATATATAAAAAGAGAAACGCTGAAGAGAATGCAAGAGAATGAGGTGAGAGGTAAGAGATGGAAAGGCTTTTCTTTCTTGAAACTTGATGCACTCTCTAGGACATTGTTTCTGTTAGAATAAGGTGTTTGACAGGGGAAATGGAACTATGTGGGTAAACTGCTAAAACCCCTGAGGAATGGCACTGATTTCTTCCACTTTCTCTGAGCCCCATCAGCAGCACAGCTCAGGAATCATCACTGCAGGAATTTCCACTTTCTCCGAGCCCCATCAGCACCACAGCTCAGGAATCATCACTGCAGGAACTCCCCATTCCCAGGAATCACCTCCATTTTGCTTGTCATACCTGAAATGTCATTCACTACATCATCACCAGGCAACTGCTGAGCAGCCTTAAACCAAAGCTTTGTGGACCAAATACTGAGAAGAAAAACGCCAACAACTACACAAGCAACATGCAATAAACATCACACATACCATGTTCTAGTCTCTCATAGTCTGAATCCAGGAGAAATGTTTTAAATCGGTTTGATATGTGATGAAAAGCCAGAAACTTCAGATAATATTGATTGAACTCAAATTCTGTCGGGAATTGGTTATGAATCTAAGAAATAAATAAAAAAAGGAAAGAAGTGGATGTTGAGGTATAATACAAATAGATATGTAAGTAATAATGAAGTGAAATGACAGCAAAATAATTGCCCTGTGAATGCTGAAACAAATGGGCCCAAAAGCAAGTGTCGCACAAATCCTTCTAACACTTTGTCTACAAATATTTTAAAGCTAATTAAGTTCACGTATTGTCTCTGTTGCAAAACCATTTCAGAGCCATGTACTGAACAGCCAGCAGCACTATACTCTGCACAAGCCCCAGGATCCTTCAAAGGATCAAAGTGGATGTTTGCCAGATGCTGCTGCTGTGAGGGGCTGAGGCTGCACCAATGACTCAGCTGACACCTGGAGATGTTGGCACAAACAGTGACTTCTTACAAGATGATGCAGATCTAATTCAGGAGTCCCTGTTTCACGTGTGTCTGGTACCTCAGCTGAGCCCTGACAGACCGTGTGTGCTGGCTCTGCCGCAGCCTCCGCGCGGCACACGTGGACACCAACGGCCGAAACCTTCCAAAGGACCCAACGCTAATCTCCAGCTAATGGGCAATTTGCAAGGACTGATCATAATACGGTACACTTCAGGACAGGCTGCAATCTAATTGTGTTCTGTAGTTGTCTCAAGTTGCACAGAAACCAATGAAATTTGCCAGCAATTTGCAAATACAAACGCTGAGTCAATTTACCTTTTGCAGTAAATTCCTAGGATATTTCAACCACTGACTGGACTAGAAAATAATTTCCCTAGAATTTACCAGCACACTGTTGGAATTGGGAAGGCAATACCATGCCATCATCAGTGAGCAGGCTCATCCTCCTCAGCCTGTTCTAGAGAACCGACGCTGAACTCGTTCGCAATGGGATGGTCACTCAGCTCAGACTCTTTCCTGATAACAGACAGGGCTGTGTTATTGAGGTGACATGGCTGGTGCAGCAAACCCACGTGCCCATGCCCTGTCCCGGATGGAGAGAACACTTTCAAAGGATCATAACCACTGCACAGCCCTATCTTTCCTCGGGAGAGGTCACTGCCTCCTCCAGACTGACCTGCTGAGCTGCTGCTAAGGGTCTCCTGCCAGCATTTTCCTGTCGTTCTGGCTGGAAAAGGCAGGCAGGCTCACCTGGAGCCCTCAGCTAACAGGCTGGAAGGGTGGCATCTCCAGCAGGGCAGCAGTGAGGAACAGCTCCCGATGGCTGCAGGAGGTGATCTCTGCTGACAGAGCTGCAGCCACGGCCGTGGACACAGCCACAGTGCAAAGCAGAAAGCACAGAGCTTTCTGCAGCATCTGACAAAACCCTCACTGTCACATCTGAAATACTGCATACACACACTGCTTGATGAACCCTTCTTGTGGCTTACAGCTGGAGACAGACTGACTTACCTGATGCACACAGTCCAAGAACTGTAAGAAAACGGGAGCAAATCCACTGCCCTGACAATTGAGGGTCAGGTTACTGCGCTGACTGAATTTATGGCCAAAAGAGAGCCACTCTTTTTCCACCAGCATTCGGAAGCCTTCCAGTGTCCTGTAGAAGGGATCACTGAGTAACTGCACCAGAGATACTACCTGGACACGAGACAGAATATGTGTTAGGAGTGACAGGAGTTAGGAGAACACTTTAGTAAGTGAATAGGAACATTCAATGATCTGCTTATTGTTCACCAAAACAAAAGCTTTCACATAAACTCAATGACAAGCATTTCAGCACGTGCATTAAGTGTTTAAAAAAAGACAAACCAAATAAAATCTCACATGAAAAAGCCTCAATTAAATCAAGACTTTATGATGTCTGTAAAAGTCAAACCTAAGCAACTATAGACTTGGGAAGTGATTACAAGCTTACTATGTTTGAATTACATTTGAAAAAACCCATTTAATAAAACAAATTAACACTTAGGAGACAGTATTTTCTCCCTCAGCAAACAAAGCTTTGAAGAGCTGGTCCTGAGGGCGACAGTTTATGCAGTGCTGCCATGCTCTGGTGCTTACCAGCCACCCTCAGTCTGCCTTTGTACACAGCACCTCGGGAGACTTTCAAACACAGCACACACTTCTTCCCCTCCCAGCAATCATCTCCCCTTCCCTAGTCTTCGTTGTCTGACCACGATTCCAGCCACTCTGTTAGCAGTCTGTGGGTTTGTTCACATGCTGTTGGGCTGGCAGCCCACCCCAGGTTTTATTTGCAAGAGTCACTGCTCCCTGTGTTTACCTGAGCTATGAAGCAGTTGCACGGACACAGGGAGGCTGTGGGGCTCAATTCACTCAGCCTGTCCTTGCAGCAGGTGTTACTGCCACCTTGGCACACATTCAGTTTTCTGCCTGTGTGTGGCCTCCTAACCTCATTTATGGAAAGTGAATGGAAGAGAACTCATTCCTCCTGTGTTTGCAGTGTACTACCTTCACACAGAGAAAGCAAGAGTTGTGGCAGCTTTTGGCTTTCCTCCTGACATATGGACAGGGCCAGAACGCAGGTTTTATGCCTAAGCCTCAGAACTATTAAGTCCCTCAGGACCTTTGGAACAAATTCATTTTAGGGAACTATTTCACGGTGTGAATTGCAAGCAAATGTAAGGATTCAGTGCTCTAGTTTCTTCTCTGCTGCCACAACAGAATCTGTTGCTGTTATACCAAATCACCTCTCACTTGTGTACAAAAGTTGCCTGCTGTTCTTTCCTAATGTTCAGCTATTTTGAGTGTTCATAGCAGCTTACCTGTGCAGTAATATCCCAGCCATCTTCCAGGCACACCAGAACAGAAGAGCCATTTTCCAGGAGTTCTGAGATGATCACCCCCAGCTGCATTATCCTGTGAAGCTACAAAGTATTATGAATGAGTAACATACTCAAGCATAAGATAAATTTCTAGATAATATCAAGAAATAGAGTCTTAATACTTAATATTAAAAAAGGTATTCTGAGATCCACACATAGCACAGAGAAATGCATTGATGCAACTGGTTAGACAGCAGTAAATCTAACAGTCTAAGGATTTCCATCTGAACTGCAATAAAACTAAGCAAAGTTTTGAAGATAGGAACTTAAAACTATTAAAGCCAATGAGTACTGTAATAAAACAGCTGCAATAAAAAGGAGAATGGGAACAACACAGCTGACAGATTTACTGTAGAGAAATTCCATCCTGGGTTTACCACTAAAATAATTTCCTGTGAAACGCTGAGGCTCCATGAAGCCCCTAAGTATTTTGATGGGAGAACCCATGTAAGATATCTACAAGAGAACATTTCTACTGCTCAGTCCTGTGGAAGTTTGAGATTAATGAACTGAAGAATAATAGTAATGGCCAGAACATTAACAGCCAAGCCACAAACACAGCAATGAACCCAGATTAAACCATGCCTTCTCACACTTGGGCAGACTGGGCAAAACATATGGAAAGAGGACACTGATTATTTGCACTTCAATGCTCAGTACACAGTGATGGCTAAAACTCCTTGAGCAGGTGGGTTAGTTAACTGCTCTGGTGATTGACTTGAACGAGACCAATTCAAACGTGAGAGGTATAAGCAGGTTCAAAAAAATGAGGTGAATCTGAGCAATTTTATCTTACTATGAGACTTTACACCATTGTTACTAAAAGGAAAATCTATCCAATGTTTCCACCATTTTTGTCATACTATGACAGCACTCCTGGGAAACAAGATAGGTAACACATAAGTGATTCAGTCTTTTACAGCAGAATGAAACTGCTCTTTGCTCCACCACTCTGTGACTGAAACTGTTCCCGTGATGAGGCAGTCAGGGCTGAAGTGCCATTCCCTTCTCCCCTGGCTGGAAGACATGGCACACAGCTCCCTGCAGAGTGATCCCACCTGGGGCCAGAGGCCAAGCCAGTCCCAGCACTGCAGCACAATTCTCTCTTCCTGCAAACACTTCCATATCCCACAACAGACAACAGGTGTTAGATTAGTTCTGAACTTGCACATATCAAAATTCAGGGTGGGAACACATACAAAGTGTCAAAGATTGGCTTGAAAACCTTAAAGCTCATTTATCGTTTGCACCTTTTTCTGATTTTTAATATATATATATATGAATAAAGATAAAACAGTTAAAACCAAGACCATAAACTTATACGAACAGAAAAAGGTCATCTCTACCTGTGTGTTCCATGTTCTAAAACACAAATTCTGTCAGGAAAAGTGCCTCCCATATTTGTAAACGCTAGGACTGAATTAAAATCACGATGCTTACGAAGGCCAGGATCGACAGGATGCAAAGCAGTCCCACTGAACAAAGAACAGGTGGCTAGGACACAGCAGCTCTGTGCCAGAAGAGCCTGAGAAGTATTTTGGGAGAGCAGCACTGCACTTGGATTATGGGAAGTACCTGTGACATGAATTACCTGTGGGAACCACTCCGAGTCCCCAAGCGCTTTCAGGAACGACGCCTCGGAGTCGGTAGGAATAGTGCTGGGAACACAAGCTCTCATCAGCTTTTTAAAGCTTGCCTTTGTCTGTCGGGTGTCACTGAACTCAACAGGAACAAACTCACAATTCAGAGCAAAATCGAGTTTGAACCCCTGTGGGGAAAGGACAACAGATGTGATTTACAAGGGGAGCACATTATTCACCGACTCCTTAAATCCCAAGTCTTGCCTGCTAAACAATTCAATTCCTAATAAAAAATCTGTTTAGTTTTTAAACATCTGCCTAGGGGAATAAAAGTTCTTACACCACTTACAAAATGTGCCATAATAAAGTGCCCCTAGCACCATGTACTGCACAGCAGTCCTGTTTTAATAGCAATAATTCCAGTAATAACAGTCATGTAAAATCATTGTGACAAATCTGTTGAGTCCTTTATACACAACATAATGTGCTTCCTTTTGTATTTTAAAGCAAAGTAACAATACATAAATTAAAAAAACCTAAAGTAACTGTGGAGATGACATACCAACAGTGCAGCAGAGAGTCTGGGAGTGCAGCAAAGATGGAAAAACGAATGCCCCAAACCCCTAACAGAAGCCCCATAACTGCAAACCAGCTGGCTCAGCTAAGCAGTCACTGTACCTTGAGACAGCTGTTTGCCTGGAGTGCCTATTTCAGCACAGAACAGCAGCCAGAGAGTACCTGGCAGCAAACTCCACACCAGCCCCACTCCATCTGCCTGCAACCCAACCGCTGAGCTCTAGCCCTGCAGCTACACTGGGCAAAGGCAACTCTGCTGCCCTTACTCCCTGCCAGGCCAAGGCAGGGCAGCAGCAGAGACACTGAACACGTGGCGACTTCCAACTACAAGGGCTTTACTGGATGCTCTTGCCCATCGAGATATTTCCTTCCTGGCTATGTCTTTCCCAGTTTGAATGCTCTTGTACAACAGCTATTCCACCCTTAGGAGATTTATCCACCTGTCTTACCTAGAGTGTTATTCCCCAGGGTGTAACGTCAGAGGTATTACACTCAAGCCAGATAAAAACTATGCTGACATAAACCAGAAGCAATTGTCATTACCCGTAACTGAGATTTTTCTCCAAATATATAGAGGGCAGCTTGTCTCCTCAAAAGCTGACTTTGCAGAAAAGTGCTGCTGCTGTAGGAAGGGGTGTTATCTTTCCCAGCAAGTCGTGCTCCAACGTCGATGAATGGGGTCTGAGTGCTGATAAATCGGTTGCTTGAACGAAGACTTGCCCACACACCTTCAGGAGGATGAGAAATGTTAAAAAACCTCTTTGTGTGAGGCACTGCAGGTCTCATTAGCAAGGCATATGCTTCAACACAACTTGGCAAGTGGAGGGCTTAAACATGTCACGTGCATCCCTCACAGGACAGCATTGACAGCAGGTACTGGAAAGACACACTTTTGTCACAAAAGCTGCCAAAGTCATCCTACTGCATTGCCACCAACCCCAGGTACTAAGCAAACTCCGCACAGGACTTTCCATTGCAGAGAAACACTTGCTATGACATCTGTAATACAATGGCAAAATGAATCACAACAAATAATTAATGTCCACGTAAGTGCATGGAAATGGAACTGCTAGTGTTTTCTTTCCAGAAAGTGGGACAAAAATCTGAACTATTTCGCTGTCAAAGGTATATTATTTGGAAGTTAACTATTAAGAATATTACGGAATTACTTCCTTCAAAAATGAAACTAGCATTACTTAACATTCCCTGTCACCTCAAATTCTTATGTTGCTTTCATCCTGCACAATGTATGAGCATTAACCATGTCACATTCTAATGAAAATGTATGTAAGGATGATCAGTCCAAATACTACATTTCAGGAGGAAGTATTCCATGCTGACTCTTGACATTTATGACTGAAATGCAGAATGCCAGGAATTTTGGTTTTCACTTGTCTAATGGACAACTGGAAATGAAAATGAATTTAAGGAAGCTCTTTTCACCACATGATTCCTGGCTACCCTGCAGCAGATGGGACTGTGGTATGAGTAGAAGGAAGAATGCCTAGAGGATCACAGCCTCACAGGTCACATCTGGCCAAAAGCTCTGGCAGCAGGCAATGGTGCAGAAAACCCCAAAGCTAGCAAAAACATGAGCCTGAACCAGTGCGGTGTGACGTGGAACCACAGACTCGCAGCTGAAAGCAGCACAGCAACATCTGCATGGCATCATACCAACCTCTCACCAGCACTTTTGCACCTTGCTGCTGCAGCTGTGTGGCCATTTCCCCAGAATGAAACTCCTAGAGCACACAGACATGCTCTGATCATGCTTCAGGAAGTTTTGTGACTTTAACATAAGACAAAGCATCGATAAACCAGATTGCCAAGGCCTGTTTAGTGCTAGCAGAAGAAAAGACAAGCAGTAAATATTTGTGTTTCTTGTGCCTCGGTTAATATCCAGGATCTGTTTCTGTGTGTCCAGTGTGAGGGATGTGAAAGGCACTAGATTTTCAGAATATAAACAGCACTACTTGAAAATCAAATCCCTTAAAGTATACTTAATTTTGTGTTCCAATGGCAGTGTGGAATTCTTTAACCCAATATGCAGTAAAATCAGATTATCCATAAATCTGCGAAGCAACATATCCAAAGGAGCACCAGAAACATCTCATAGCAGTAGAAATTTAGACATCATAATACTACCAAACCCTCCATTCCGAAAAATCTAGTAATATGCATAGTTGACATTTCTTGCACAGACGAAAAAAGCCTCAGGTAACAGTAAATTCCTCTGAGATAGCTCAACCAACACAGTAATTTCATTTTATTTTTTAGAAGCAGGACTACATTTCTATTAAAAACAATTCTGTACAGTAAT
>NW_008674846.1:14567-17372 GCF_000695815.1 Acanthisitta chloris
CAGGAACTTGGCAGTTCAGCCTTTCTGGCTGAGAGTCTGAGAGGTGAGCAGAGGACTCGGAGCCACTGGGCAAGGCTGGCAAGGAGCTGGTGACCCAGGAACAGCTCTCCCCAGCTGACAGCCACAGCCAGCAGTTTACAAACCCCTCTCAGCCACTGCAGAGGAGATAATTACACCTTACATGCAGAAATGACAGCAAACACTTCATAAGAGCAGCAATTTTTCTGGCTGAGAGTCTGAGAGGTGAGCAGAGGACTCGGAGCCACTGGGCAAGGCTGGCAAGGAGCTGGTGACCCAGGAACAGCTCTCCCCAGCTGACAGCCACAGCCAGCAGTTTACAAACCCCTCTCAGCCACTGCAGAGGAGATAATTACACCTTACATGCAGAAATGACAGCAAACACTTCATAAGAGCAGCAATTTCCTGCTCGTCTGCTGTGCAAAATGCTCACTCCAGCCCGGACTGCTGTCCCCAGAGGTGACACACAGACACACAGGGACGTTTGCAGCACCTCCAGCACACCCAGAGCACAAAACTGCTGACAATACATGCAGATGGACATGTTTACCAGCGATGGATAGCACTGATTCGAAGGCACAATTATCTTCCTAGTCTAAGTTTGCCTAGCAGCTTATTTTTTGTTGGCAGTATCTAGCTTTCATTATTTGGCATATCCCATATTGTTACAGCTTCCTAATTTGGCAGAAATCAATTCCTCCCTGTTCACTAACATCGACAACAATTTTGGAGTGAAAGTTCATGGACTAGGTAACAGCAATTCTCAGCTATTTTACTACAGCAGTAGGAATACTAAATACTCTTTTTCAGAATTAATTGTTTGCTGTTTAAAACTTTCACACAGAAAATTTCCTACATATCACTTTATGTTGGGTCCCTGTCTCTGCATCATACATTCAAAGGCCAAAAAACTCCAAAACAAAACCAAACCATGACACTGAACCCAAAACCCCCCAAAGTTGGAGAATGCAGAATCAAGGCTTTCTGTCAGTATCACTTTGGAATGCATTAAGACACTGTAGCAGTTATGAAGATGGCAGAAAAGAACATGCTTTCAGGACACAGAATACAGTACCTTGATGGGCTCTCTCCTTAGGTGCTGATTTGGAATTTGAATGAGTGAAACATTTATCTCTGTACCCAAGCACTGGCAGACAACAGTTAAGACAGAAGGAGGAGGAATGGGATGCACATTGCAGCGAAACACATTGCAGGAGAAAAGAAAAGGGTTACTTGTTAACTTCCAAAGATCTAGCACATATTGCATTTCTTTACAGTACATGATTTATCAGACAGCACAAATCGTAGTCATCACACGGCAAAACATCAATCAAGCCACAAAAGCAATATAAAATGGGAAGAAAGCATCCATTTATCAAAAAGGAATAATTTCCACTGTCACTGCAATAGCTTCAAACATGTAGCACAACTATCGCGTGTGCTGCTGTACCTACAGCACCAAAGGAAGGGTAACAATTCCACCATTCTGCAGAGTGTTTTATTGAAAGCTTCCACCCAGGTCAAAGTCAGCTCAACCGAAAATCTCAACCTCAGTGCCTGTTTTGCCCTAGGGACATCGTCTGATGGACCTCAGAATCAAAGCAGAGTGCAAGATGTCAGTCCTATGGACCCACATGTAATATCTACCACACAAAGAGATCTCCTCTCCCTTTGCAAAAATTCTCATTTCCAGTGGGAGCCTTATATGCTTATCAATGGATGCATCTTTGGCTCAACACCCATGTCCACACAACCAAGCTCTTTTAATACAAATAGCTGATTAAAACATACTCAAAATGTTAAAACCAGTAGGAATTTTCAAAATGTTAATGTCTCCTGCTTTTAAAATAACTGCCTGAGCTGAGTCTGTGTTGATTAATTATAAACATCCTAGTGTTCTCCCAATAGGAGCAAATCCTACTGAGAAAACTGTACAACACTGCGAGACAGGAGGTGCTGCTCTGCAGAGCCACACTGCAAAGCACAACCAGAGGAAAAGCTACGGATCCCGAGTGAACTGACAGCTCTTGTGAGAGTTATCAACAAAGGTATTGCCAAAAACAGGTTCAAGAATGAAAATATATTATGAAATATAAGTATCTGAATGAATATTTAGATCAAAGCCAACTTAACTAAGCTTTGGGCAGATACTTAGCCACAATGTTCCAGACAAAGTGAAAGACACATTTGACACAGACACAAATATTCAGGAAAATCTACGAGTATTTGGAACAAGGATGATATAAAAAACATAACAAACACTATTCAGACACTGGAACATATCTTCTAATTAAATTTGAAAAGTATGTATTTTAAAAATCCATTGTCTGGCACAAAAACCAGAAGGTGTATCAGCTGAGTGTGGCCTTTGAGCCCTGGTATGTGTGATACCAAAAACCCAGAGAGGAGGAGGGGTCCAGAGCCAAACCCACCAAAACACTGCTACTGTGTTTTGCAGGGTGCAGAGCATCAGCCACAGCTGCCTGCTGCATATGAAACACAACTAGCTGTGGAAAAATAGCATGGAACTTTGCAGAGTAATTAATCTCGTGAATGAATCTCAATTTATCTGAAAACAACAATTTTAGAGATTCTATAAACTCTGTGTATTACGGAATTTCTTTTAGAAGAACTGCCTCAGCTAATCTAGAAATCCTAGTGTTTACTTCTCTGCAGGGAGATATTCCCTTTCCCTGTTCTCTCTTACCCTGCCAACCTCTCACCTGCACTAGGGCTCCCACTGTGCGTGTCAAACCTTCCTGTTCCAGCAAAGTGCTCCTGTATCCT
>NW_008674846.1:17411-26626 GCF_000695815.1 Acanthisitta chloris
AGCCGCAGCATCGACCCAGCAAGACACAAGATAACCTCCCTGCCCTCTTCCTGATTACTGCCGAAATTTAGCCAAGAGCCTCTGAGGCCTAGCTCTAAGGCCTGGCTCCCAGGCCTAACCCCCAGGCCTGGCTCCCAGGCCTAACCCCCAGGCCTGGCTCCGAGGCCTAACCCCGAGGCCTAACCCCCAGGCCTAACCCCGAGGCCTAACCCCCAGGCCTGGCTCTGAGGCCTAACCCCCAGGCCTAACCCCCAGGCCTGGCTCCGAGGCCTAACCCCGAGGCCTCACCCCCAGGCCTAACCCCGAGGCCTAACCCCCAGGCCTGGCTCTGAGGCCTAACCCCCAGGCCTAACCCCCAGGCCTGGCTCTGAGGCCTAACCCCCAGGCCTAACCCCCAGGCCTGGCTCTGAGGCCTAACCCCCAGGCCTAACCCCCAGGCCTGGCTCTGAGGCCTAACCCCCAGGCCTGGCTGTCTGTGACCTAATACTGTCTTCTGCTACAATTCTCACATCACTTCTCTATACAGCTCTGAGCATTTTCCTTTTTCCTTTCTCCCTCCCTCTCATCATCTTCCTTCTTTCATTTCCCCAACCCCAACCACCTCTTTGGGTGGTTTTTCTCTACAGAATCGTTTTACCCTTCCCCAAAGGAAGCTACAGGTTTTGTATCACACAATCAGATTTAGGTTGGAATGGACCTCAGCAGGTCCATGTAGGTCTAAACTAATTTTAGATGAGGTATAAAATGGAAGAAAAGTAACTTTTAGATGCTTAGAAATAACTGTAAGAGGAACCTTCAGGGCTAAAAGGTAACAAATGTAATTTCTTTTAAGAAACAGAGTAATCCCTATATTAAACACGTATTTAAGGACTTTGGTGCACTACATTGCACATAAAAAAATCGCAAAATTTCATCAGATAGAAGTGTAAAAGTAGTTGGAATCCACCTAAGAGAATGAAAGGTTTCAGCAGAACCTCTGCTGAGCCCCTGCACCTAGAACAACTAACAGAACACAGGTGTCTCCGTACGTATTACGCCTGGCACGTCACTCCCTAGGGCAAAATTACTGGCAACTTTCTGAAGCATCAGCTAAGCTTCACCCACATACTGGAATGATCTGTAATTGTAGATTCTGAAGTGTCTTAAATGCCAATATCAAATACAAATTTTCAGGCCATACATTTTAGAAAAATTAATAATATGGATGAATCCATAATTCCTAACTGAGTGATTACTTTTGCACTAATTCCAACCAGAAACAAACTTTATTTCAATGGTAAATAAAGGACTTGAACAGAAATTAGATACTCAGATAACATTATGGACTGAGGCTAATCTGTAATTTCTGTTCTGTTGTTTCACACAGCGATGAATCAGTAAGGAATATAATTAGCTTTATTTCACTAACATTTTTTCACCATTTATTATTTCAAATAATAGACTTTGAACTAGTCTTACTAACCTCCTCGAGAAAAGCTATTGGATAGATTTACATCCAAATGTCCTGGCACTACCTGCTTAAACACAGTAGACATCCGTGAAGCCCTCGTCTCAGTGCCTAAAGTCAGCCAAAAAAAGAAAAAGTGTTAACCAGACTAACACTTAACACAACTGATAAAATGCCCTTTGTACCCAGCACAGCTAATTCTTGCCAATTGGGTACTTCAGACACACTTGTTGGGACAAATTTGTACACTGGCAACAGTATGGAGGTATCAGACACAGCGGCAGAGGTGCAGGCCTGGGGCACGGGGTGACTCCACAGGGACAGCTCTGCTGGGCAGGACTGGGCCAATTACAGCCCAGAGAGACGAGACAGACACCATTTCCTCACAGTCCTTCCTGACACCTTCACACAAACCTTACCAGGATTTGTCACAAAATGACTGAAATAAAACACGCATTCATTTCTTCATGGTTCCACACATGCCTAACTCAAACAGTGTATTTTGAAGGAGTTTTCACTGCAAAAACAGCTCTACTTGGAAACCACATCAGAAGCCCAACCTGAGTATGTCACACACATGAAAATGCCAATGCACCTTCCATTGCTGCTGCAGCTAAATAGTGTGTCTGTGTGAGATCTGAGCTGGCAATCTCACACCTCCTGAAACAGAGCAGTCATTCTGCATTTCTTCAATCTGGCAGTTACTCCATATGCAGTTTGCAATATGCTTAATTTGTCATAAAATACTTCAATGTGCATTTTTACTTTTGATTCTGTTATATAATGCAATTGTCATATTTGATATACTAAAAAAAGAAACACAAAACCAAAACAGCTACCAGGAAAGTTTGGGCATCTTGACATTACGGAGAACTTCATTTGTTCCAGGACTGCAATAAATTCTTAATGCCTCAAGACTGACCGTCACACCCAAGTGAATTCCATCCAAAACTACAACCCACGGGTGGATAATTGTTTGCTGACAGATTAATACCAAAAAAGATTTTGGGAAACATTACAATCATCCTTTACATACAGAAAACACTTTCACTGAAACTGAGAGTGCACAGGCTATCTGGAAATTCTAACAATAAAGGAACAACAGAATCCATATGGGCCATTGAACCAACAGCAAAGCAGAGAAAACCCACCCTGCCACTCAGGCACAGAACAGCACTACGCAGGACAACTTTACCTGGGGACAGAGCAATTGTTGGGCTAACTGTGAGAGTGTTGCTGCCATTCATTTTGCAGTGGACGGATATCACGTTCAGTAAGGCTTGCAGGTATTTCTCCTGTTCTATACTGCTTGAAGATTCTAAAGACGTGGGAGCTGGAGTCACAAGAAGAATCGAATACATTAAAATACAGAAATACAATTTATGAACACCTAGAATAGCAAAATACAACTTTGTGTGTAAAGCAGAGCATTGAAAATGCCATCGCTTGTCTATCGAAGGTCCAAACCCCTTTCTTTGGACAAAGACTGCTCAGCTGCAGAGCAGGGTCCAGCAATGCTCTCCTGCACTCCACACGAAGCTGAACTGCTGGACGAGTCTGTTACCTCGTGGCCACTAAACAGCCATCATCAGCCAGCAGGCAGTGCAAACAGAGTGAGGATAACGTGGCTTTTCCTTCTCTCCAAATGAAAAGCAACATCTCTAAGCTTGCGCCGTCAGCAAACGGCAGCCACTCACCGGCAGGATGCGTGTTGGGGGATTTGAAGAGGCCTACAACACTCTTCCCATGGAAGCCTCCAGCCCTGAGCAGGAGGGTGCTGCTCCTGGTGCTCTTCCAGCAGACGACGGGCAGGCGGTTGTGGCGGTAGCAGCGTGCCACTCTCTGCAGGCTGCTGTCCTGCACCGCCTGCGGCACCACCAGCAGCCCAGGGTAGCTGTGTGGGCAGAGGAGACAAAGGCACCAACCATTACAACTGCTAACACTACAAGCTGCAAGTTCATCTCCATGGAAACACACCTGAGCTGTTAGAGTCAACTCTTATTTGTAGTCTTATTTGTAGTCCAATCACAGCACATACATCAATTGTAAAGAAAACTCCATTTTAAACAGCACTTGAATTGAAACTTCACACAAAACCTGTGAGACTCACTACTAGTCTTTTTCCATTTAAGGCCACGTTTTATTTGGCAGTATTTTTATTCTTCGTGTATCTCTTATCTGTCAGCATAACAAAGTCGTATTTTAAGCGCGACAGAAAACAGAATTTTGAGGCATGCGAATGTGCAGCAATTGTGTTTTGACACTTCTTTCTGAAATATGAGAATTGAAAGGAAAGAATGTTAGATTGCCTTAAGTATCACAATGAACACAATAGTTTTTTGTTTATGGCAAAACACATTTAAATTTTATAGTCAGATTCCTTGGAACAGTGTGCTGGAAACTGCATTTCTCTGACTTTTTGAAACACTACAGTACATTGGGACATTAGGGAATTCACTGATCCGATACCTTCAAAGACACAAAACCCAAAAAGGTGTTAGTTGTTTGTGCTGATGCTAGTGAAAGAATGCTTCGAGCAATGTGAAATATTATTTCCTATCTTCTCCTCAAAAAAAATAAAATCAATATAAGTGTCAATTTTATATGTTAAGAAGGAACTAACACAAGGACCAGCAAACAGTTACTGCTTACTAAACAACTTTGTTCCTCTACAATGTACACTGCTCCTGTAAATTCATTCTTTGGCATTTGCTGAACTCCCTCAGACAAAATCAATGTACACGATATTTACAGTCCAACTCCTCAAAACACAGTAACCAGCTAATACAGCAGTAGGTAAGTACTTGTATGGTGAGATCTGTAGCCCACTCAGATATTAATTCCCTTTTCCAAAACAACCCTTGAGAATATAAAAACTAGTGGCTTTAGAGGAGGAAAGAGCTGTTCATGTCCAAAGCCTAATGGAACTGAACAGCCTCAATGCCTTGACCTGCACTGGACTCAGCAGTGAGCACACAAAACATCACACCCTAGAGAAGTCAGAAAACAAGGAAGGATCTAGCACTTTTTCCTTCTGTGCCCTTCTTCCATCAAGGACTGGTGGCTCCAGTGTCCACAATGAAAGCAATGACTAGCCAAAACTGGCTACAGAGGACACAACTGCTCTTCAGACAGGACTCAGACAGATCTGCTTTAGTACTAAAAGATTTTCTGTGGGTAGTGGCAGCAAACTGCATCAGCTGCCACAGCAGAAAAAGGAGCTAGGAACACTCACCTGTGGAAACACACCACGTGGCTGTCAACACACGAAAAACTTTTGAAGCAGATACTTTCTTGAACTCAATGTTAAGACATACTTCAATTTGAAGAAAGCAGTTGTTTCTCAATGTTTCTGGAGCTCGCTTTTTTACTCGGAGACAGCAGATTTTAAATGCAAATCTATTTATAGAGATATACACGTGTGTCTGCACTTGCAGCTACCTAACTGAGATGAACTCACCTCCTGCAGAGCGAATACATCCTGTTCAGGGCAGTTATCCTTAAGTACTCTGCCTTTGAGCGGGAAGAGTTGGCACTGATGGTGCCCAGGCCCAGCCGCTGGTAGTCTCTGAAACAGGCTCTTTCCACTAACTGCTCCATGGTCGATTTTTCTGATGCTTTCAGGGTCCCACTCGTGTGCAGCTCACTGTCATCTGAAACTGGAGGGGAGAACCTTTGAGCAGGAGCTGCTGCAGGGCAGAACTACACAGAAAACAACGCGACTTTCTTCCAAATAAAGTACGAGTTTGTCCTAACTCTGTGAGGAGTGGCAGGAACTAACACACACAAACCAGAGTTTACAGAACTTAGAAAGAACAGAGCAGTGTTTGAGTCAGGAAAGCTGAGTGCACCACACAGGTACTCACTGCACTTGTGAGTGGCATGACTGACACCTCTCGTCCAAAGTCCTGCGAAAATTACACCTCGTGTTCCTCCGGACTCAGCTGAGCACAGAGCATCTTCCCTTACACATGGACAAATTCTTTACAGATTCATGACACAGTCCAGATAAAATTGGACTGCACAACGATTTTTTTAAAACGCTCATCAAAAGATGTAGCAAACTTTTTAAGGCTTGGTTCAGCCCCAAGAATGTTCTGGTGTTCTGATTTCACAACAGATTGCTGGTTTCCTCGTGTCTCAAGGACAAACAGCAGCTCCTTCAGCCAGGCATGTCACTGCACTTTCCAAGGCAGAAAAACCTCTACCCATGAGAGATAAAAAGCTATGTCACAAGTTCAAACTGCTCTGAAATTCAAGTCAAGCAAGGTCTTTGTACACAACCTGCCACCTGCCTGTGAGTGACTCCCAGCTGTGTCCAGAAGTGCTGCTCACAGCACAGAGCAGTTACGTGCTAACACCTCAAGCACTGACTTATGTCTGCATGAATGGCACTGAAAAGGACACAAGGATCTAAACTTAAAACAGGACTTTGTAAAAATGAAATTGAAATTACTTTGAACAATAACAGCACGACATAATTAAAACTTTACTGGCAGTAGACAACATTCAGAATTTCCAGGAGTAGTGCCCATATAAATTTGTGTGTGTCCATCTTAGCACAAAAGCTAACAAATCATTTTTTCTGCCCTTTCATCTCAAACAAAACCCAAAATTCTCTACTGGATCTAAATAACAGAGTTGAACACTGTGGATATCTCCTCTTTTTCCCATGTTCTCATATTTGCCATGGTAAGAAAGAAGTGACACCACATTTCAAGGAAAAAGTGCACTAATGACAGCAAATTAAGTGAGTTTTAGAAACAATTTCATTTTTAGTTGCACAGAAACTTGGCACTTAACAGTTCTGAAAGGCAAGCTACAACTGCCTCAGGTAAAATGAGGATGCATTTTTCTCTCATGAAAACAGGGATATTGGTGATCAGAACTTGGAAAGCATTTTCCTGTGCATGAAAACCAAGAGATAAGAGCTCACATCAATGCCCTTAAACTGAAGAGGGAGATGATGATATTTTGCTGTCTCAGGTTTAGAAAAACTTATTTGATTTTGAGAAGACGAGGAATATCCCTGTGTTTTGCTGTTCTGAGAGAAGACTATTTGCAAAAGCAGTTTTGCAGTCTCCTGTTTTACTGAACACACCAACGTGACCACCCGTAGGAAACAGAACTTAGTAGTGATGAGATTCTCAACTCTGAAAACAAAAAGATGACAAGGAATTGGAGGGAAATGAGGTGTTCCCAGACAACAACTAATGCCAACAGTACTGTGCCCAGTTCTGGAAATCACACTGCAAGTCACATGGGGACCAGCTAAAGAAGGCAGTGAAGATGATCAGAAGTCTATCAAGACTAATAAACAAAGAACTCAAAGGTATTTAATATCCAGAGAAGAGAAATATTAAAATAGACTATAAATACCTTTAGCACTACAATCAGAATGAAGAGAATCATCTCTTACAGATGTATACTGTGGCAGAGTAAGAAATGAAGGCTTTAAATTGCAGCAAGATGATGTCTAGTCCTGAACCTCAGCAAGGTCCTTGTTCTCTCCAGCATTAAGGATGGTTAAAGCATTGGTACGACCTGCCTAGAGTTGTGGAACCTTCATGTTTGAAGGCTTCTAAGAAAAAGTGAGGTAAATTAATCTGTCCATCTGACTTGATAGCAATGTAGGAAGTTACATACAAACCACCTGGGTTTTTCTCACTAATAAGGCAAAATTTATACCCAGAACATATATCTAGAAGGAACAGATTAAGTATGTTGATCTTGCTTGGGGTGGAGAGAGGGACTAGTTGATCTCCTGAAGTTCCTTCCGACCCTATCTTTAACATTTCTTTGGTAAGACATCACCTGCTGCAGACAGTTCCTATTTGATTCCTTGTTGGTACAGCTGCACAGTTTCTTACACTTCAGTTTTTGAGATCTGCAAAGTCAAAAACAAAGTCAAAACCACAGCAGCCAATACAAAAGAAATGGCAGTGATGACACAGCACATTTCCTATGGCTATCTGCACTCTGCCTGAAGCCAAGAGTCACTGCTGTGCCAGGGCTGCATGGAGAGAAAAGCAAGCTGTCAGCCTTGGGCCAACGTTCCCAGCCAAAACATCTGCAGAACAGCAGGCCTGAAGCCTCACAGTGCACACTTGTGTATTTTTGTGAGGGGAGGAAAAAGTGCCTCTCACTAATGTGTATATAACACCTGTGACCATGGAAAAATGCAGCTGTTTTGTCCATCAAGTGCAAAAAACTTAAATATCTTCATCATCAAGAGAAGTACGAGTACACAGGTATTCACGCTGTGCTTCGTGTCTGTGGGAGAAGAGTGCAATTCAATATCTTCATCATCAAGAGAAGTATGAGTACACAGGTATTAACGCTGTGCTTCGTGTCTGTGGGAGAAGGACATGGAATCCCCCAAAGTCACAGGGCTACAGCTGAATCAACTGAACTGAGTCAACTCCCTGTTCTGCCAGGTCACTGCGACAGAAACACTCACGGAATGTACATATTTGAGACCCTTCTCCTTCCCTCAATATCTTCATCATCAAGAGAAGTATGAGTACACAGGTATTAACGCTGTGCTTCGTGTCTGTGGGAGAAGGACATGGAATCCCCCAAAGTCACAGGGCTACAGCTGAATCAACTGAACTGAGTCAACTCCCTGTTCTGCCAGGTCACTGCGACAGAAACACTCACGGAATGTACATATTTGAGACCCTTCTCCTTCCCTGTCTAGGAAGACTTTTCAGTTCCTTCTTGAAGACATTTGTTAGTCAATATACTGGAATGCAAGCATAATAATCAGACTAATCAATTAGCAGGGAAAACAATGTTTGCTGTTACCAGAGATATCATCATCTTCATTCCAGCCCGGGCGAGTCCCTCGTTCCTCCACTATGGTGCCTGTTCTCTTCTTCAGTAAGTACTGGCGCCCAATTGTCATCTTCCCAGCACGTTTGGCTCCCTTCACAATGCTTTTTGAGAAGGTACTTTGAATTCAAAACAATACAAATGTTTAGGAAGATGCATATGATTCACCCTTCTTAATGGATTTATGTGATGAATGCAAATTAAATGCCCTTCATAATTTTTAGCTTCATACAAAGACAACAGTTTAAACTCCAGAAAAATGACTTCCTATGTTATCTCTTCAAAACAAATTTTACTACTTTGAGAAGAATTTTTGTCTACTATGTCTCATGGCAATGAGTAAGCAGATTCTTTTTTTCATTAGGTGTTTTTATTTTGCTAGCAATGTGATAAATCTAGAGAGCTGACAAAGTAAAGGCAGGAAAGAGAGAAAATACTTTAAAGTTTTAGGATTTCATGACCAGCTTGAGATTCTAGTTTGCTGTGCCAACAGTACAATAACCAACAGAGCATCACAGGAGCTACCACGGGACAGACTAATGATTTGATGAGTTAAAAGCCACCAGGGTAAACGCACAGGGCAAAATTAACTCTGCCCCCCACCAGGCTATTAACCTGTAAAGCAGCACACAGTCCAGCTGGTTTCCAGGCAGGCAGAGTCTGCAGGGCTCAAGATCCTACTGCATTTAGTGTGGTTCAAAATGTGCTCAGATGCTTGTTCAAATTTAGACAAATAACATACCCCATACCAATCCACCTCTAGTCCAGGGGACCTAAGGAGCTGCAGGAAGCTGCTCTGGCCTCCCCGAGCCCTGACAGGAGGAGCTGCAGCTGTGCCTGAGGGCTAACAAACACACACACCCCCACACCCCACACCCGAGCCAGGACAGGCTCCACATGGCCTGATGGCTAACAAACACCCCTGAGCCAGGAC
>NW_008674847.1:0-1466 GCF_000695815.1 Acanthisitta chloris
ATCTCAATGCAAATTTGGATAAAATGAGAAATGGCAGGTGATGGTGCTTAGGCTGTGAACTCTTTCTTTCCTGCTCTCTCACAATTTTTTATTTTTTTAAGGTAATGACTATAGCTGTAGACTTAGGCAAATACATGTCAGAATGCAAACCAGTAATTGATTCACATGCTCTTGGGTTTGAGGGAGCGCCTCGTTTTGCAGGACCTCTTTACCCTCATCGCATTCCCTCCGAGGTGTCTAACAGGTACGAGGTTTCAGAGACATTGAAGCTCAAATTTCTCTTAAGCTCCTTATAAGAAATGTTCACCTCTTGCAAGTTTTGTGTAGTAGATGCTCATGTTACAGCAATTTTTATAGTGCTAGTTAAAGATATATAAGGCTCCTGAAAGTGTATCTAAACTCTGTCTAGAATCACAAACTGATGATGCAGGTAAACTTATAAAAAAATCTATAATGCAATTTGCCCATTAGCTTTTGACATGCATATAAGTATCTGGAAGAACTGTTTCGTTTTTCAGTGTTCCCTGCACTCCATTTTCAGTGTTCTTCTATGAGAAATAAGTACTTTATGCTTTGTTTTCTGATAAGAAGATGAACCAAGATCCTTGTAACTGCCATTCATAACTTTTTTTAGGATAACTCTCTTCATTCTTGTTGATGGTCTACTTTTACATGAATCAGATTTATCCACATAAAAGAGTTCTCACTGGTCCTGCACATGTTAATATGTCATTTCCAACCCTTTCAGAAATCTTTCTGTGATACAGTTTTCTGTGGCATTTGCTGTTAATTTCTCCTGCTGTGATATGTTTATAGCACAAACAAAATGAAGCTGTTTGGTTCCTCACACTGCCATAAAAATCAGCAGTTCAAGCCCTTCAGTTACTTGCCCATCTGGTACCAGAGGTAATTTGAAACCACCTTTGCTTGGTTTTCCCACAGGGGCTGTTTATTAATCCAGCAATCTCTGTCCACTCTGTCTCCTGTGGCTCAGTTCCAGCAGAGCTGCCTTCTTCTCTGACCTGCCTTGCATCCTGCCACTGTGTGCAGTGGAGGGAACAGCTTTGTTGCCATCTGGAATTATTTCTGTCTTTCCAACTCATTGAACTGCTGTCTCATTTTTCCTCTTGACTGAAAACTTCTTGACTGTTCTGTGTATCCAAACTGTCTTTACCTTCTGGCAGTTTTTTACTTTGTATTTGGTATGTGTTTTGGTATGTTGGGTAACTTTATACAGTACTTACTATAGTGCAACTTGAACTGTATCTTTCACACAAAACGGTCCTTGTTTTGAAGCTGCTCAGACACGCTCAATATGCAGGTAGTTAAAAATGAAGATGAAAAGTAGACAGAGTTATGGAGACTGTAACTTTAATCCCCCTAAGAGGCCTATGCAATCTGTTCTATTGCTCTGCATGGAGATAATAATGGAAATTTTGGCTGCTTATTTAGAAATTAATTATATA
>NW_008674848.1:0-243 GCF_000695815.1 Acanthisitta chloris
CGGCCGCGCCGCGCTGATTGGCTGCGCCGCGGGGGCGCGCCCGAACGCACCAATCAGAGGCGGAGAAGCTGTTGGGGGCGTGGCCGGCCTGGCTAAACTCATTCGGAATTTTCGTTGAGAGTGGAGAACACTCCACATGGTTTGTTGTCTGCTCCGTTGAGAGTCGTTCTTTTATGAGAGGTGTGATTTTAATCAACATTAGATAATGGACTCTGCTCCTTAATCCAGATGTGATTTTAATCG
>NW_008674848.1:351-1087 GCF_000695815.1 Acanthisitta chloris
TCCAATCTCTCCATTAAAAGCAATATACACCAAAGGGCATCATCATGTTCCTGTGACTCCTGAAACACAGAGCTAAAAGAAAACTATCAGTTACAGAAGCTAATAAAAGTAAGGAATACAGGATGCGTAGAATGGTGAAAGATACAGAAGCTCTTGGCTAGTTTTATTATGAGAGATGTGCAAACATCCCATATCACTATGACTTATGAGAGATCTTTATTAAAGATTATTAAGTTTATAGATTATATTAAGGTTAAGATTATAGATTAAAGATTATAAAGATTATTATAAAATCACATCTGGATTAAGGAGCAGGGTCCATTATCTAATGTTGTTTCATAATGAGCTATCTTAATTATGGCAATAGTAAGCATTCGGATATAATGGTCTGCAGAAGAGAATGAGAGTCTAGACAAACTATTTCAGAGAGTTCAGGGTTCTTTTAATGCTGGACTTGACTCCTCTATACACGAGTTAAATCACAGTTAAAATTTGTTTTTCAAAGATTTAGTTAAATCAATAAAAATTTCATATGGACATTGAATCAAGTGAAAATAGACTTCAGAGAGTTCAGGGTTCTTTTAATGCTGAACTTGTGATTTTAGCAGATGACAGGAGTGATTGTAAAAGATTTCTGTCTCTGCTGCTCGTTCCAGCCACCACTCACAAAGTTACTGCCTCATAAAAGAATGAGTGTCAAAGAACACTGGTCTATTTTCACTTGATTCAATGTCCA
>NW_008674849.1:0-2858 GCF_000695815.1 Acanthisitta chloris
GAGGAAGAGGAGGAAAATCCTCATCAATCACAGCAACTCAGTTTTGCAGCCTGTAATCAACATGAGAGATACAACCGGTCCCTGTGTGGGGTCATCTCGTGGAATTCAGAATTCAAAGCGTTCTGTGATCAAACACATTAAAATGTAGATAATCCTCTGCTAATCACATTGCTCTGGATTTTTTTGCTCCATCAACATGGGCATCATCGGCTGCCACTCCCTCCTTGCTTGGGGGCTGCATTTCCCCACGTGCTGTTCCTCAAGAAAACCCCAAACCACAACCCCTGGTTCAAAGGCTCCTTGTGATTACACAAACAACCCTGGAATTTGGCATCTTGCTGTTGTGCTTTAATGTTTCCTGGGCATGGCTCTGAGTTCAGGCTGCAAAAATGCATGAATTGGTTCCCTGGGACAGGGACAGCCCTGAGCACCGGCACTGGTAGTGGTCTGATCCTGCTGGGAATGGGAGGGGTTGAATGGACTGCTTTGTTGGTGGATAGAAAAGCCTAATCCAGTGTGTTATTTTGAGGTGAGAAATGTCTTCTAAAATTCAGGGTGTTCCCCAAAAGCACCAGCACTGCATTTTGGAGGGGGCAGGGTGGCCATGAAGTTTGTGCTGTGTCTCACAACTGCTCTCCCCTCCTCTTGCAGGCCATCAGCATCAGCAAAGCCATAAACACACAAGAAGCACCAGTGAAGGAGAAACATGCACGCAGTATCCTTTTCTTGGGGGTGGAGGAGGAGATCCAGTGCTGAGACAGGAGGGGTTTCACCCCACAGGACTGGAGGTTTGGGAGATAGAAAACCCACACAGAGCTTGGTTCTGGGGTGATGTCTCATCCCTCTGGATTGGAGGGTGGGTCATCCATCAGTAAAAAGGCAAACAAGAGCAGTGCAATAAAATTGTGTATGTTTAGCAATAAAATGCAAAGGGCCCTGGTGTGCCCTGCAGCAGGAGGAGGTGCACCCAAAAAAACCCAAGTGGGGGTTTCTCTGTGGGTGCAGCATCACTCTGGTGGTCTCTGTGCCCATGGAAGTTGAACAGGGATAGTCCCCAGCCCAGCCTGTCCCTTGTTCCATGTGCATCTGGTTGGCCTTGACTGCAGGGAAGGGATCATCCTGGGCACACACCATGAGAAGGGAGCGTTCACCTTCTGGTCCTATGCCATTGGGCTGCCCCTGCCCAGCAGTGCCATCCTCAGCTGGAAGTTCTGCCACGTCCTGCACAAGGTCCTGCGTGATGGTCACCCCAACGTGAGTGTCCCATCTGGAACATCCCTCCTGCTTTGCTGTGGGGGAAAATTTTGCCTCTTTAGATGTGCCTCTGTGCAGAGAGTGGGTTCCCTTCCCTGCCTCTGCCACATTTCCCAGGCTGTATTACTCTGAAGCATCTCAGAGTTGCTTTTTGAAACTTTTGGAAGTTTCAAAACCTTTGAAACTTGGCCATACAAATCCCCGACCTTTGGGGGATTTGAAACCTTCCCATGCAAATCCCCAACCTTTGATTTACATGAAAGGTTTGAACAACTTCTCCCAAAGTTGGAGCAGCATGAGGGGCCAGGTCCATCCTCTTCTGAGCATCTCCCATGCCAGATTCACTGTGCCACATCCCTCCTGTTTTTGTCCCCAGGTCCTCCAGGACTGCCAGAGGTACCGTAGCAACATCCGAGAGACAGGAGATCTGTGGGTGAGTGGGGCAGAGTGGAGGTTTGTGCCTTGCAGGAGGCTGGAGGTGGGTGCTGAGAAACGTTGTGGGCATGGGGAGGGCCAAGCACCCCCTGAAATAACCTGTTGTCTTTGCTCCCATGGGCTGATGGTTGTGTCCGTGGTGAAGGCATAAGAACTGTGGGGCTGGGGCAGGTTCCCTGGCACATGTGGGCTGTGCTGGATCCAGGCACATCACTCCAGATCTGACACCTTTCCCCTCATGTCTCTGCAGGGCCATTTGCACGACAGGTATGGGCAGCTGGTGAGCATCTACACAAGACTCCTCCTCACCAAGATCTCCTTCCATGTCAAGGTGAGACCTTCTGCCACCGTAACTGAGGGATTAGGCCTTCGCCAGGAGATGTGTCACACCAGCAAAAATATAAGAGGGAACTGATTTTTTTTTTCTTCCTTTTCCAAAGCATCCTGAGTTCCCCCCAGGCCTTGAAGTGTCGGATGAGGTGCTGGAAAAGACAGCAGGGACAGATGTGAACAACATGTGAGTGTCCTGGCAGGGCTGCAGTGCCTGGTGCGTGGTCAGCAGCTCACGCCACCCAAACCACAGCATCCTACACCTCTTCTGTTAGGGCAACCATCAGCATTTTGTAAGTTGGATGGTGCCTGATTAAGGGGGTGTAAGTGCAGGAAGGAAAGCCCCAAATCCCTGTCAGTTTGAGCCCTTGGCGTCCCGAGGACCTGCAGCGATCGCGAGCGCCGCAGGGAGGATGTCCCTGCCAGCGGGTGATGAGTTCTGGTTTCTTTTGGCAGCTTCCAGCTGACGGTTGAGCTGTTTGACTACCTGGACTGTGAGCTGAAGCTGTCAGAGTCAGGTGAGGAGGCGGCAGGCAGGTCCCTCCCGCTCGCCCCGGGGCTCTTGAGTAATAGTTTCGCTCTTTGGCTAGGAATGAGTTCCGGGAGGCTGAGGTTGGAGGCTCAGGTGCTTCCTCCTTCTCCCCTGAGATTACTGAATCCAGTTTCTTAACTGGATTCCCCTGTTGATGCTCTATGCAGGCAGCTGTAGGAAAATATTTAAGGAATGTGGCTGCTCTGAGCCCACCTGAGCAATGCAGAGTGTTGTTTTCAGAGCAGTGCTGCTCAGAAATAAGCTTTCATTTCTTTTTGGTGCATTACCCAAATCCTTCCCATCCTGC
>NW_008674849.1:2900-3263 GCF_000695815.1 Acanthisitta chloris
ATTTCCCCTCATTGAATTACCTCCAGGAAGGGCTGGAGGCCCCTGCCTGTGTTTGTGTCTCTGGAGTCCTTCTCCAGGAATTTTTAGATGGCTTCAAAACGCAGTGGATTCTTTCTCTGTCGAGACTCAGGAACACGGAGCTGTCCTGGAAAAGAGGGCACAGCAGGAGAGACTGTGCTCCCGGCTCCCATCAGCCTCCTGCTTCTCCTCCTGACCCAGTTATACAGAGAATTTATATTCATAAATACTTTAAAGCTGAGCAGGGAAGAAGGCAGAGTGGATGTGCTGCCTGGATTTCTGCCAAGGGAAGGGATCTGTTTCCGAGCAGGGGCAGGCGGTGCCGCCAGGCTCGTCCCCTGCCCG
>NW_008674849.1:3292-4903 GCF_000695815.1 Acanthisitta chloris
ATCTTTGCATGATTAAACAGAATGGAGCAAAGCCTCTCGCTTTCCTCCCTCGTGTCGTGCAGTGACAGCTTCAGGGCACTGTCCTGGGGTTAAATCCCTCCTGTTTGGGGTCAGGGTATCCAGGGCAGAGCTGAGCACCCCTTCCCTCTGCCACAGTGATGCCTTTGGGTGTTTCCTTGCTCAGAGCAGGGTTGTTCCTAGCTCAGTGGGTCAGACACAGAGCAACCTTGGCATTTCCCCTGTGTCCTGGCAAAGCCACGTCCGCCGTGGTTAATGATCAAGCGGAGTTGCCCGGAGCAGGTTGGCAGACAGGGTGTTTGCTGGTGCCTCACTGTGCTCACCCCCCAGTTTTCAGGCAGCTCAACACCTCGATGGCTGTGTCCCAGATGTCAGCAGTGCAGTGCCGCCTGGCCCCGCTCATCCAGGTCATCCAGGACTGCAGCCACCTCTACCACTACGCTGTCAAGTTAATGTTCAAGCTGCACTCCTGTGAGTCCTGGGAATGTGCTCCGTGCTGGTTTTTCCCTGGATTGGGCATCAGGCTGGTGTGGACGGAGGCATCCATTGTTGCCACGTCTCTGTGTCCCAGCTGGGGACATCCCCACTCCATCCCACATAGATGAAGGAATTAGAAGGACTTGTCCTTGGTTAATTGAAACCCATGTGCCTTGGCCCACCAGCTCTGTGCCCAAGATCACTGGGCAGTGTGACACCAGTGGGTGTTTGGGGTTCCCACACATGCCTCTCCCTGCACCACATCCCTGGTGCCTGTGCCAGGGATGGGGACACCCCACTCCCATCCTGACCCCTCCCATCCTGCTCCCACCTGGCCTTCACCCCACTGGCCTTGGCAGCAGAGGGACCTGGGCCGTGTGAACACGTGTTCAGCCCCAGAGCAGTCAGAGCTGTGCCCTGTCCCCCAGGTCTGCCGGCAGACACGCTGCAGGGCCACCGGGATCGCTTCCACGAGCAGTTCCGCAGGTAACCCATGGCCGAGGTGGGATCTCCTCCCTCCTGCCGAGCCCCCTCCTGCCTCCCCTGCAAGCTGTTTGTCTTTCCCTCCTCTCCAGCCTCAAAAACTTCTTCAAGAGAGCCTCTGACATGCTGTATTTCAAGCGGCTCATCCAGATCCCTCGGCTGCCGGAGGTATTGGGTCCATGGGGGCTGCACGTGGGTGGGTTTGGGGTCTGGGGACACTGCTGAGGGACCTGCTGTTCCCGTCAGCAGCACAGGGATCACTGCCTCCCTTTCCTGGGCAGTTTGCCTGCAGTGGTTCCCAAAACCTGTCGTGATGCCACCACACCTTGTCCCCACAGAGCCCCCCAAACTTCCTGCGGGCGTCCGCGCTGGCCGAGCACGTGAAGCCGGTGGTCGTCATCCCTGAGGAAGCTCCTGAGGATGAGGAGCCAGAGAACCTCATCGAGATCAGCACAGCTTCCACCACGGAGCCACAGGTGGGAGCATGGGGCTGGGATGGGGACCCTGGGATGGGGTACAGGCACCCGCAGCCTGGCTCAGCTCAGCACCCTCTTTCTTCCGCAGATCACCTCGGATCTGTTTGAGCAAACCTTTGGGCCACCCAATGGCACATGGGATGACAGGTATGGGGGG
>NW_008674849.1:4918-14100 GCF_000695815.1 Acanthisitta chloris
CTACCTCGTGGGACCAACCTGCCTTTCTCCACAGGGATGCACAGATTGAGAGCCTGAAGAAGGAGCTGGATGTGCTCCGTGCAGAGATGGAGAAGATTAAACTGGAGGTAAAGCCCAACTGGGGAGCAGCTGGTGCAGGGGAGTGGTGATTTTTGGTGCTGGATTGTGGAAGCCCTGATGGGATGCAGTGGGAGTGAGGTGCTGGCACCCAGTGCTCTGCTTTGGGACCTGTCCCAGTGCCAGGACCTGACTCCTGATGGAGATGAGGTGAAGGCATTGAGACCTTTCCCTTGCTGTCCTGACTGGCTGTTAGCAGCAAGGACCGAGCAGCTACAGGAGCTGAGGGGAGAGCTTTCCCGTGCTTCCCACAGCTGCTTTGCCAAAATTGCAGTTGGACAGCTGGATGTGGATACTGGGGAGGGCAGATTGCTGCCATCAGAGCAGGACTGTGCCCCAGTGCCTGATGTTGTCCTGCAGGCACAACGCTACATCACACAGCTCAAGGCTCAGGTGAACAGCCTGGAGGGGGAAGTGGAGGAGCAGCGCAAGCAGAAGCAGAAGGCTCTGGTGGACAATGAGCAGCTGCGGGATGAGCTGGAGAGGCTGCAGAGGGTGAAGCAGGACAGTGACAAGTCCCAGAGGCTCTGTGCTGAGGCTGAAAGTAGGTGCCCTCCAGCCCCCCTCGGCCCTGGGGCACCTGTGCTGCAGCTGCTGATGCTTTGTGTCCCCGTGCAGAGAGAGCCAACGCCACCGAGCTGCGCTACACGAAGCTGAAGGAGAAGCACAGTGAGCTCATCAACACACACGCTGAGCTCCTCAGGAAGGTAACACTTGTCTGTGCAGGCAGAGACTGACACTGCCTTTGTCCCTCTGCCATCACTGGTGCAGCTCATGCCTGCCCAGTTGCCCCTGTATCAGTCCCATTGTCCTGTACCCAGGGACCCCTGAGCACTGGGGGGCAAAGGGGAGGGGGAAGGGAGGAGGAAAGGAGAAAAAGGGGGAAAATGGGGGGGAAGGGGAAGGGAGGAGAAAAGGGGAAAATGGGGGGGAAAGAGGGTGGAAACAAGAGGAGGGTGGAATCCTGGAGTGGTGGGAATGAAGCGGAGGAAGAAAAAAGGAGAAAGGATAAAAACCCTTCCTCCTTTCCCCTTCCATGCCCCTGGGCCTGTGCTGGTGGAGCAGGGATGGCAATGAGCAGGAGGCTGTGGATGGGCACTGGGAGCAGCCAAGCCCAGTGGAGGGAGCTGTGGCACATCCCTCCCAGCTCAGCTCCCCGTGAATCCATACCCACTGGCATTCAGCATTCCAGATGCCATGAGAAAGGCATCTTGGGGTTATCCTCTGAGCCAGAATGTGGCTGGAACCAGCGTGGCAGTGGTGAGGTGTGAACACCTTGTGTGCCCACGCAGAATGCTGACACTGCCAAGCAGCTGACGGTCACACAGCAGAGCCAGGAGGAGGTGGCACGTGTGAAGGAGCAGCTGGCATTTCAGGTGGAGCAGGTCAAGCGAGAGGCTGAGATGAAGGTGAGGTGGCACAGCTCCAGATCCTTCCTTGCTTCCCTGATGCCACCGAGCCCTTCCCAAGCCTGGGAAAGGCAGTGGCTGTGTACAGCTTGGGTGCAAAGGGTAGTGGTGGTTGTTGATGTCAGTCCCTGATCCAGGAAGGAGTTGCCCTGGCTCCTCAGGAAGGCATTATTTAATGCATGCTTCATTCCCCCTCACCCAAATCTGCCCTTTCTTCCCTGAAGCAAATACCACTATGCAAATCAATGGGTTTGGGTGCTTTCGCCCAAATCTGCCTTTTCTTCCCTGAAGCAAATACCACGATGCAAATCAATGGGTTTGGGTGCTTTCGTCATCTGGGGCCCAAGCTGGGGGCTGCTCCCAAAATTCCTGCCCTGGGAAAAGGAACCCTTCCAAGACCCCAAACCCCTCATCCTGCAACACATGGCTGGATTCATTCCTGCCATCCTGCTGTGTGGTTGCAGCTGGAAGACCAGAGTGTACAGATGGAGCAGCTGCGTCAGGAGCTGGACGCGCGGCGGGACGAGCTGGACCAGGCACAGCTCTCGCTCAGCCAGGCCAAGCAGGTATGAGGCTGGAGGTGCAGGATGTGCCCAGATGCCCATCACAAATCCCTGATGTGCAGGACACCACACCTGTCCCTGCTGCCGAGCCAGCGGCACAAGGAGCTGTCGTGGGGCTGAACTCAGGGACAGCCCATCAGTGTGATGAGCTGGGCATGTCTTCAGTTTCCCCCCTGTGTGTCTGTTGGGCTCACAGCGTGGTGACAGGTGAGTGATGGGTGTTGTGGCCCCTCTGGCAGGCAGGAGCAGAGCTCAGTGTACAGGTGGAGGCCCTGCACGCCGAGAAGGAGGTGCTGAGGCGGTCGGTGAGCGAGAAGGAGTGTGAGCTGCTGTCCACGCGTGGCCTCGTCGAGGAGAAGGAGCTGCAGCTCAGCCAGGAGGCAGACAAGGCCACGAGGGAGATCCGAGAGCTCCAGGGCAGGCTCCTGGAGAAGGTACAGTGCTGTGTGGAGGGTGCACTGCAGCTGAGATGTTTGGGGGGTTGAGCAGTTGCGAGGCTCAGCCAAACCATTGCTGATGTAGCCAGTGGGACATCACTTGCAGCAGCAGTGATGGGATGCTTGGGTGTGATCCTGGGAAGAGGCTCTCGAGGGATGTGCTGGTGATGGTGCCACTCACCTGTTCCTCCTGTCTCACAGAGCAACCAGGAGCAGAGCCTGCAGCAGAAGCTGCTGGACGAGCAGTTTGGCATCCTGCAGGAGACGGTGCGGGAGGCCGAGGACATCCTCCGCGACGCCGTGGCCAAGCTGGATGACCCACTGCACCTGCGCTGCACCAGCTCCCCAGGTATGTCCCACTCCACCAACCTCCAGTCCCTTCTCCCTCCAAGACAACGTTGCATCTCAGTTTTCCCAAGGCATTTTTTCCATCATGCCCACGGAGTTCGGGGTCAGACTTCCCAGGAGTGAATTTTTAGCTCTATTTTGCACACCTTTTATAGTGCTGTTCCAAACCAGAGCCATGAGGATTTGAGCTGCCTTGGCTTGCACTCAGTGGTGCCTCGTGGAGTCAGCATTCATGCTCATCATCCCTGCCATGCTAATGAGGGTTAATTGGTTGCAGATTACCTGCTGAGCCGGGCGCAGGCGGCGCTGGAGTCCACGGAAGCCCTGGAGAAAGGGCACGCGCAGTACGTGGCCTCCATGGCAGGTACCTGGGGCTGGGGACTGGTGGCATTGCTTCCAGCTTGCTCTTATTTCTTGGATGTTTGCACATCCAGCAGCCTCCAGCTGCTTTGGGGCCACCAGCAAGCCTGCAATGCCCTGGTGACAGGGACACAGCGCGAGGGTTGGTGGGTTCCCGTGTGCTCGTTCAAGCTGGAGAGGTCAATATTGACCTCTCCAAGTGCCTGTGCTGATCCTTGAGTGCCCTCAAGGGTCGGCTGCAGCCCCCAGGACGTGGCAAGTGGTGGCCTGGGCTGGCAGCAGCTCATCTATCCTCTCGTGGGCAGATGCTGCAGGGCTGGTGGGGGCTCTGGCTCTCTTCTCACACCTGACGGCCGACACCATCGTGAACGGCAGCGCCACGGCCCACCTGGCTCCCACCGACCACGCCGACCGTGAGTGCATGGGGTGATGGGGGCATTTCTCCTCATGGGGCTTCTTCTAGGGTGGTTGTGCCGAAGTCACCTCTGCCAGGGGCTGGTTATGGGGAAGATCCCATGTGTCCTGACATTCCCTGCCCTCTAGTGCTCCTCCCTGGGCCATGAAATTCTTTTCTAATCTTCTTTGCTCCTGGAAACTCATGTATAAGCTTCTAAATGAAGTATGTTGGATGCTGCTGATGCTTAGCAGCATCTCTGCAGATGAAGGGATGAGGAAGAGGAGGGTGGCAGGGCTGGGGTAGAGGAACCCCTTGCCCAGCACGGGGCCCAGCACCAACACACCCTGTCCCCAGGGCTGACAGAGCTGTGCAGGGACTGTGGGCAGCGCAGCCTGGACTACCTGGGGGAGCTGAAGGACCAGCAGACCCTGGGACGTGCTGAGCTGGGCGATGTCCGAGGGGCACTGAGGGGAGTCCTGCAGCTGGCACAGGTAGGAGATGAAGCCCAGTGCACCCACCTTCCCATCTGTGGCTGGCAGGGCAGGGTGGGGGGGGTTGTCCCCATACCCACAGGTCCTGGTGCTTTCCTTGGGCCATCTCAGTTTCTGAGTGCTGAGACCCTTCCCGGTGGTGCACAGAGCCAAGTCACGCTCAGATCAGCTGTTTTTTCAGCCCAGTAACCCCTGTGGAATAAAACTTCCCAACTTTCAGCTATTTCTACTTGTGAAGGCCCTATTAGTCTTTTTCCTTGCACCAGTTAATACAAAGGCTGTGAGCTCTCCAGAGCCCCCTGAAGCCAAAACTGGCTCTGTGATGGAGCTTTGTCACCTTGATTTGGGGCATTTCTTACCTCTGATGTTTTTAGCAAGGTGGTGGCATGTGTGGCTTCACCTTTGTAGGCTACAGAATGCTGCTCCTGCATCTTGGGTTATTTAGGGGGGGGGAAAAAGGAGTCAGATACCTTGGTTTGTTGTTTTCCTTACAAATATTTCATTTTGTCCCTCTGCCTAAAATCTCTTTGTGCCCTCTGCTTCCTCTGGCAGGAGCTGAGGCCCAAGAGCTTAGACATCAAGCAGGAGGAGCTGGGGGACATGGTTGAGAAGGAGATGGCCTCCACCTCGGCGGCGATCGAGGATGCTGTCAGGAGGATAGAGGTGAAGCAAAGCAGCAGGATGGGGGATTTTGGTGCCTTGGAGCAACAAAATGTGCATTGCTCCTCCACCCTGCTCACCCTCACAGCAATGTGGCATCTAATCTTTCCTCTCGTGTTTCCCAACAGGAGATGATGAGCCAGGCCAGGAGTGAGAGCTCTGGTGTTAAGCTGGAGGTGAACGAGCGGTGAGTTTTGAGGGGAGATGTGTGATGGCCATGGGCAGGTTTGTGGCCTGTGCCTGTGCCCTGACCCATTTTCTAAGTGAGGCCAAAGCCTCCAGCCCTGGATGTGGCATTGGAGGATGCTGATTCCTCTTCTCTTGTTCCACGACAGGATTCTGAACTCCTGCACGGATCTAATGAAGGTCAGTACTGCAGGAACCCCTGTTCCACAACAGAATTCTGAACTCCTGCACGGACCTAATGAAGGTCAGTACTGCAGGAACCAATCTGGGGTGACAAAGGCTGTGCAAAAGAAACTTCCCACCACGTGCAGCATCAATCCTTCCCTCTAAAACTCCCACCAAACACCAAAACCTGTTTTCCTCTATTCCAGGCTATTAGACTTCTTGTAACAACATCTACAAACCTACAGAAGGAGATAGTAGAAAGTGGCCGGGTAAGTCCTTCCCTGTGCTCATTTCTCTTGCACCAATGGGAAATGTGGGAGAATTCCCTCAGTTTGCAGAAATACTCTGTATTTCATGGTTTCCCATGGTGGCAGCAGTGTCTGGAGATGAACTGCTCAGCCCTGTGCTCTCTGCACACATTGCTGTCACCCTTGAAAGGTTTGTCTATCTAAAGGTGATGGCCCAAACTTGTGTTTTAAACCAAACCCAGCCTGAATTTGTGCTCTTGGTGCTCCAACACTGCTTTTCCTGATGATTGTTTAAGCCAGTCAAAACAGCATAAAGAGCACAGAAATGCTGCCAGTCCCTTGGTTTATGACTTTCTGTGTGAATTTATCTATCATTACACTTGATCCGGGTGTTTTGTGTGGAGTTTTGGATGTTTGTGTTGTTATATATCAGCCACAAGTTCAGCCAGGCCATGATATTCTCGTAACAACAGGGGGCAGCAACAACTCAGGAGTTTTACGCCAAGAACTCGCGCTGGACCGAAGGGCTGATCTCTGCCTCCAAGGCCGTGGGCTGGGGAGCCACACAGCTTGTGTAGGTACCCCCAAACCTCTCCCCGAGGTTCTTCCACGTGTTTCCCCCTCCCAGGGCTCCTGCTCCTCCATTCCCAACACCCCAAAGTGTCCCAGTGCTGAGTTCTCATGGAACATCATTGCTGACTCCTCATGTTTTGCTAAGTGTGGAACCAAATACTCTGTGTGTGGTTGTGGACAGGGTGGGTGGGATCAGGGCAGGGTATCCCTGGAAATGAGGGAGGGAGGGAGAGGGAGGAGGGAAAGGAGAGAGAGAGGGAGGGAGGATAGATGGATGGATGGATGGATGGAATGGATGGATGGATGGATGGATGGATCTATCTGTCTATCTATCTATCTATCTTTTGGACAAAGCTTTGAAAATCTCATCCACTTCATCACAGAAACGAACCCCTTTTCTCTGGCTCCTCTGGATCATGGCTTTGAGTAATTGCTTTGTAAATGAGCTTTAATAATGGTTGGACTTGAGGATCTTCGAGGTCTTTTCCAACCTTAACAATTCTGTGCTCTGTAATTGCAGAGAAAGCTGCTGTGTTATGCCTGGTGCTGATTTCTAGGGGTCTTAGCAAGGGAGGAATAATCTGCCCTTGCTTTGCAGTGCCCAGTGAGTGTCTCTAATGCCATGTCCCTTCTGGCACAGGGAGTCTGCAGACAGAGTTGTGCTGCATATGGGCAAATATGAGGAACTCATCGTGTGCTCCCACGAGATCGCGGCCAGCACGGCCCAGCTGGTGGCTGCCTCCAAGGTGGGTGTCCTGCAGGATCCTCCTGTGCTGCTGCTCAGGCTGGAAGTCATTCTCTTCACACTGTTCCCAGTGGTTTGTGGCCATCCTCCCAGTCCTGCAGCCTCCCAGAGCAGGAGAAGGGAAGCTCCTGCTATTTCTCACTTGGTGTAGCATTTTAATCCATGTGTCTTCACCTGCATTAGTATTCCCACAGCCAACAGGGCTTGCCTTGGAAGGGAGGAGATGTCAAACCTCCTGTCTCCCTCCTGTCAACTGATTGTGGAAAGAGAATGTTAATAACTAACAAGAAAGGCCAAATAAACAGCTGCAGGAGGTGGCATTGAGGCTGGTGGATCTTGGGCTTTGCTCCCTTTCCTGTTGGTGTGGGTGAAAGGGAAACAGGGATGCAGGGGGGGAGTGAGGAGAATCCATATGGGTTTTCACAGTAGATGGTTTTAAAATTAAGAGCATGGTTAGAATAACAGAGCTGTGTCATCACTCTGTGGTCAGCTCAGGTGGGAACAGAGCTGGGTTTGGTGCCCTGAGGCTGAAGGGCTTTGTAGGGGTCACCTTGTCTGGCCATGATGGGATCATCAAGGATAAACCTTCCCATCTGTGCATCCATCCTTGCCACCCACAGGTTTTCCTGCTCAAGTTCTGACATGGAGAGCTCAGTGTCTCTGCCTGGGGCTCCCCAGAGCTGCTGAGCTCTGTGTGGAGGTGCTGCTGTTGGCTCCTCACAGCCATCGCTGTCCTGTTTGCAGGTGAAAGCTGAGAAGAGCAGCAGGAACCTGCTGAGGCTCCAGGAATGTTCACGCAACGTCAACGAGATGGCAGCCAACGTGGTAGCATCCACCAAGTCAGGCCAAGAGCAGATTGAGGAGAAAGGTGAGTGTTTTGAAAAAAAAAGTGAGCCCAAATCCCTTTTCAATCTCTTCTAAAGGCTGAGGTGTCCATCCAGCTCTGCCTTGGCACGTGAGGGTCCTGGGGGAGAGGTGACTTGTGTTTCTTCGCAGACACCATGGACTTCTCGGGCATGTCCCTCATCAAGCTGAAGAAGGAGGAGATGGAAACACAGGTATGGCCACGAGGTGCACTTGGGTCGGGTGGTGCCGGTCGGGACCTGCACGGCACTGGGGGCAGCAGGGTTTGCTCCCAGGCTGCACAGGTCCCTGAGCAGCAGTGTCTGGGCACAGGTGAAGGTGCTGGAGCTGGAGAAGCGGTTGGAGGGCGAGCGGGTGCGTCTGGGCGAGCTGAGGAAGCAGCACTACGTCCTGGCCGGGGGCTGCGACGCGCCGGACGACGCAGAGGCCAAACCGGCGCCGGCCCCGAGACGAGGCATCCTCAAAAAACCTCCCATTGCCCAGAAACCTGCCCAGGGGGAGGTGAGGAGCATAGGGAGGGGGTGAGGAGGGTGGGGTGGGTGTTGGCAGCCCCAGGGCTGATGTGTGATGTGTCCCCCTTGTCATTGCAGCCCGAGAGAGACCTCAGCGCGTTCCCTGCCAGGGCCAACGTGTAGCAGGAGCTGCTCCTGTCCTGTCCCTCCCATCTCGTGGCCTTCGTGCTGCTGTGCCTTCATGCACAGGATCTCCTCAGCACCCAGCCTGGAAAAACAAACCCAAAGTGGATGTCTTCTTTTTTAAAGGATATATTTTATTTTTAGGTTGTTTTTATTTTTTTCCCTCTCCTCTCTGTAGAGTGAGGAAGCTCCTGCTGCATCCTGAGCAGTGCTGGGTGCACTCCTCATCTTCCTCCTCCTCCTGACCAACAGCTGTTCTGGTTTAATGTAATTTGAGGTTCATTTGGGTTAACTTTTTTTTTTTTTTGGAATTTTTAAGGACTTTTCTCAGCACTAGAAGTTCTCAGTAAATGTAGCTCTACTGTACTGCTCAGACCCTTTCCAAGAACTGTGAACTGTTTTTACTGTAGGAAACTCTTGGGCTTTTCTTGCAACTGTTTTTTTAACCCTTTTTTTCATCCCAAGGACTCACTGGACTGTGGTGCAGCCTTGGGATCAAGCAGAAGGGAAGGAGCAAAGATCTTGCAAGGGAAAAGCAGCTACTGACACACACTGGCAATAAGGATATAAACATTGTGATGAATTTTTTCCTTTTGTATTTTTTATGACTACAGCAATGGCAAGTCAGCAGATGAATTGTGGTGTGTATTTAAGTGTCAGAAATTAATGTCAAGTGTCACAAATCAATGTCCCTGAGGCCTCCAGGAGGCACAGGAGAAAGTCAGCAGCAATAAGAAGTGAGTGGAGTGACATGGGGCATAGGGAAAAACTCTCTGAGGTGCATTGTACTGAGTCCTGTGATGATGTGCTGGGTGGAGAGTAATAAAGGAGCAAAGTGTGAAAGAATATTTGTCTTCTGTTGTGTTCATAAATTGTGGTGTGTTGTGAAATCAGCCTCATATTCGGCAGACATCATCTGTTCTTGCAATATGGGTCCGGCCTGCCTTCCTTCCTTCCTTTTTTTTCCTTCCTTCTTTTCCTTCC
>NW_008674850.1:0-577 GCF_000695815.1 Acanthisitta chloris
GCTGCTCCCGAGAGGAATGTGCCCATCCAGGTGGGGCCGGCAGCAGCACAGCCAGCAGCGAGCAGCGAGGACGGAACCGAGAGGGCCAAGGCGTGACGGGGAGCAGCGAGGGCCAGGCTGAGCCTGGCTGCTGGGGCAGCTGCTGGCCGAGAGCAGGACCATACTGGGACCGTGTGACATCCCAGGGGGTGGCGTCTGCCCAAAACTTGCAGCTTTTTTGATATTTAATAAATATTCCCGACTTTTATTTGCATGGCTTCTGAATTTCTGCTCTTTGCCCAGCCCTGTGCTTTGCAATGCTCCTACGTGTACCCACACAATCGGATAGCAGGGTGGGGAGCAGGGCTGTGCTGGCACAGGGCATATCCCTGGCACCTCTTCCCAGCCCTGCCCTAGCAGAGGAGGTTGGGCCCGGGGCTCCGGTGCTGAGCACCCCGGGGAGATGCTGAGCATCCCCCTGGGCAGCCTTTGGCCACTTGACCCCCTATCTTCACGATGATGCTGGGACACTCCCAGGAGGTACAAGCCGTGCCATGCCAGCATCCCTTGTACCCAGCGTCTTTGCTGGCACCTTCTA
>NW_008674850.1:637-929 GCF_000695815.1 Acanthisitta chloris
CAAAAATGGGTATCAAGACGTGCCCACTTCTTTGATAAAATAACAACGGGGCATGCCACGCTCCACATAAGGCAGTGAAAAGTCGCTGGACATCACCCCGTGCTGACCGGGCGAGGTGTGTTGCCACTCTCCGTCTTCGGAGCTCCGGTTACCGGAGAGGCTCGGGAAGATACGACAGCTCCGCACAGCCCCCCGGGGGGAAGATTTGTCGCGGTGATTTTTCATCGTTACGACCTGATCTCAATCCTCCTTGGCCGGTTCACGTCGCCCGCAGCCCCAAGCGGGAGCGGAG
>NW_008674851.1:0-8542 GCF_000695815.1 Acanthisitta chloris
TTGAGTTTTTCTCTCCTTATGCCAAGTATTTAAAACCTCTAGAAACCAATGATTTGACAATCAATGATTGCGCGATACTTTCAATTTGAATATTCAAAGGCTCCACAAAATGGGCTATCTTTTCGTGAAACTAGGCACATCCCCGTCTAGCAGAGGGTCTGGGGGAATAAGATTTGGAGGGACCACCCTCCCCACCCTTGGCTTTTGGGATATTTCCAGGGTTTTAGCCATCCTCCCCTGAAGTGAGCAGATGCCTCCAAACCTGCTCAGTGTTTTGCCCTCAGATGCACAGGCTGAGCTCCAGCCCTCTCAGATTTCAGCTGCTACCTGCAGACAGCACTCTGCAAGGGACTCAGCTGCTTTTTGCACGTTTTTGTGTGTTTTAAGGCAAAATCCTAAGGGTTTGGGGCCCAAATGGCAGCATGAGTGTGTGGTGGAGGAAAGAGGCTGCCCTAGGCACCCAGGGAGGAGAAGCTACCTGAACCCCACTTCTTCCCACAGCATTCCTTCCCCCTGCCCAGATATTGGGTTCAGATTGGAGTTTATTTGTGGATTTTCCCTAATTCAGGCTATCTGCTTTGGCTGCACAAATTGGCAGCCAAATTCTTCCATGCTTCAGTGCTGTGCTGGGAGCTGCAGGTGGTGGGGCTCAGGGTGTGCAGGGTGACAGACTTGTGGGATAACCATCACACTTCTAACCTAGTTGGGGGGTTTAGGTTGCATTTAAGCTTCTCCCTGGGGACCACAGTCTGTGCCCTGTACAGGGACTCACTGGCTGAGGCAGAGAGCAGGCCAGGCTGTTAATCATCTACCAGCACTTCAGCTTGGCTATTGTTGCAGCCAAATCTTTTCTTTTCTCTTAAGTTGAACAAATACACTTGATTTCTGTGAGGAGTGGTCGCAGCAACGAGGCCATTCCTTGTGCTGAAATGTATCTCAGCAGCTCCTGGTAGGCCAAAACTTGCTCTGCAGGGACACATCCCACCAGCCCCCCTGGAAAGGAGCTCTCTCCCCACTTGTCCTGCAGCACAAAGGGGTGTGAGGTGCTGGGGGGGCACAGAGGGAGGTCACAGGGGAGTATATTGCCCTTGCTAAGCAGTTTGGGACCTGAAGCCCTCCAGTTTCTGGGGCTGGTTCAAAACTGAGCTGCTGGTGGGTGGGTAGAGCCTGGGGAGGCTGTGGGTGCTGTGCAGGGAACCATCTCTCCTGAGCTCTGGGGTAATGTTTACCTCTGTAACCAGAGCCCACGGAACAGAGCACTCAGGCTGCTCAGCTCCACTCCTGCCTGAGCTGTGTGCCTTAAGGGAACATGAGGAACATGTGTTCCGGGTGTTGCTGCATGTCCTGGGTTTAGAAACATTTCCAGGCTCACAGAGCTGTGGTTAATAACTGAGTGCCAGAGTGGCTCAAACACTTCCAAGACAGCTCAAAAACTTCTTGTCCCTGCTCCTCTCTTGGTCTGGCAATACAGCCAGACTGACCTGCTGTCCCTGTCCATGCAAACCCCTAGAAGAGGGAGCAGCTAAGTGATGGTGACTATGATTCTGGCAGTGGTGTCAGTTGTGATGTGAAACAAGACTGTGGGCTCGTGCAGGACTCAGGTTAGGGGGCACACTGCTGGCTGAGGGTCAAGGAGACATACACACACCCTGAAATGCCCTAGGGCTCCTTGCCTTGTCCTGGCAAACAGCAGGTGCCACTCTGGGATGTTCCACACCTGCAGCTTGTGAGAGCCTGTGATGACCACAGGTGAACTGGGTTCACCTAACCCTTTATTTAGCAGGTGTGTGGAGCAGTACTGGCTGCTGCTTCTTTCCTAGGCTGAGCTCTCCCTGTCTCTCCAGGGCCTGCCCCATCAGAATTGGAGGAGCAAAGGCAAGGAGGGATTTAAAACATCTCAGCACTACACATTCCCAAGGCCTGGAATGTTCCTGTTTGTCCTCAGAGAGGTTTTTTTGTTGCTGTTTCTGTGGGTGCCAGGCTGGAGGATGAGATGAGGCAAATGGGGTGGTCTCCTCCAGGGCCAAACCAGTTGGGATCTGCGGCATCTGGGAGAGTTCCCCAGGGCTCCTCGGTGTGTTTGTGTGTGCAGAGCTACCTCTAGTGGCCACGGGACCTGGACTGGCCCTGGGACTGGAAATCCATCCTGTTCCCAGTGACAGCCCACCTGGATGGCTCTTGGCAAGGGGTTGGGAGCAGCTCATGCCAGGCACATCAGGAGTGTATGGATGTGGTGTAGGCAAGAGGGAAACAGCTCTGTGCTTTCTTCGGGGCAAAAGGGATGTCGGGGAGGATGTGTTGTGTGTGTTGCAGGTGGGAGGGATGGAGAGTTTGCCTGGATCAGCAGGCAGAGCAGTGCCAACACTCTACAGAATCATTAAATCCTTAAGGCTGGAAAAGCCCTCTGAGAAGTACCTGAGGTCCTAGGAAAGGCCTATGGAGTGCAGACACTTTTCAGGCTGTGTATTTTACCAGTAGCACAGTGAGCAATAACTTTCAGAAGGCACTAGAAGGCAGCACTCTGAGCTAAATGTGGTGCATCCAAGTGATTGTATTTCTACACAGAACACAAAGCATCACACGCTGCAGCATCCTCTGCTTGAGGAATTAGGAAAGAGCACACAAGCAATTAATTTGCTTCAATAACAGTCCGTTTTCCTTTTCCTCCAGCTCTTCTCTTGCATCAGTAAGTTCTCCTGCCTTCATAAGTCCCCCAGAGGGCACTTCCATCCTCTTTGGCCCAGGCAGAGCTGTCGTGGAGGTGTGTTGTCTCCTGCTCCACGTGGCTCATCCTGGAGGGAAGCTCGTTTGGCACAGCCACGAGAGGGGAGAAGGTGTAGGGAGAGGTGGCAGCGTAGCTGGGGGAGTAGTGCACATCTTCATGAGGATGCAGAGGGTAGGGCTGAGCTCCAGGGATGCTCGGGGTCCATCCAGAGCCGCGGTATGGGGACACACCGCCCTGCTCGGGGGAGGAGAAGCAGCTGGAGCTGCCAGGCAGTGCCTGCAGAGGGTCAGAGCAGGCACCATCCGATTGGCTCAGGCTGTCGGGGGAGCTCTGCTCCCAGGGCTCTCTCTGCGTGGAAACAGGGAGAGAAGGCAAGAAAAACTCTTAAGAATAAAAGTTTGTCCTGGAGGTAATGGTGTGTCTATCCCTGAGCCCAGCTGGGAACTCTCCCAAGGGTTTGCTGAGGCTCTGGAGTTGTATTTGGTGTTCAGACTGGTGAAATGAGAATATCCATCCTGTCCATAATGGACAAGGGCTGGAATAGGATCCCAGTGGGGCTACCAACCCTGGCCCAGGTCACAGGAGCTCTGCCCTGGGGGTGTGAATGGAGGTGAGTGCTGGGAAGTCTCAGGGATGAAGATAGGGAACTGACAGGGAACTGGAGCTGCCCAAAGGTGTCTCTAGAAACTTTAGGAGCTTAATGGAGTGGTTGTTTTGGGCAGCAAGGAAGGTTGTTGATTTAGGAGCTGATCTCCAGTGGGAAGAGAGATGAATTAGATGGGATCAAGGAGAAAAAACCATTCCCTCCCAGCCCTGCCCCATGTGCTGTGCTCGGGCTGCCCCTGTGACAGACTCATCCTTCCCCCACGAGCCCCCCTGGCTTCACCCCGGGTTTGAACCAGGTCATCCCTCACTGGTGGCAGAAACATAGACTCACTCACTAGTAGGAAGTGTGCTGTGTCACTGGGGAAGGATGGCAGCAGAGGGGGCACAGAAGAAGGGCTGAAGAAGGAGCTGGTACCAGCTGTGAGAGGAGGAGCACGATAATCCCCGTACTGCTCGGTGAGATATGGCTCCAGAACTGTTGGGTAGCCCTGAGAGGCAGAGGAATCACAGGAGAAGGGCTTGGAGCCCAGAGAGGATGAGTAGACATCACTGACAAACTGCTTTGTGTTGTGGAAATCCAGGTCAGCTGTGAAGGATCTCCTGACACCGTAGTACCCAGCAGAGGGGGGTGAGCCTGTGGGGTCAGAGAGAAGGTTGGCTCAGGGGAAACTCTAAGTGTTTGGAGCTCCAGAGCTATGAGAACCACTGCAGGCACAAAGGAGAGCCCTCGATTCTCCAGCATCACCCAGGAAAACAATCAATCCTGCCCTGAAACACGTGTGTGAGCCCAAGTGCTTGTAGCATCCTGAATCAGCTGCAGCACACCAAGGGTGTTCTGGGAAGCTTTAACTAGAGGCCAGGGAGACTGAGGTTGGTTTTGCCAGCCTTTGCTCCTTCCTTGTTGTGCTGCAGCTCCTGGGGAGGAGGACAGACTTCCAGCCTCACTCCCCTTTCCCTGCCCTAGAGCTCCAGGGACAAAACAGGTCAGCTCCTGCTTTTGGGCTTTCTCTCTTCAGCTCCAGGGGAAAACTTGAAGGCACTGAAGGAGAAGAAGGGATCTTGTGTGGCTCTTCTGTCATAACAGGTGGGAACTGCTTTAGTTACCTCTTTTGGGGAATTTTATACAAGATTACAGGGCCTTTCCTGTTTTGATTCTTTGAATCCCTTTCCTCCTGGGCTCTCTGAGAGGGGTGGTCCTACTCCAGTTTGCTTACTTCATGTCCTTTGGAAGAGAACACACAGGGCAGTGTCAACTCTCCAACCTGCACAGAAGGTATTTATCAGTGGAGGAAAAGCTCACCTGGCATTGGGACAAAAGGTGACTGTGCTGTGCTGGTGCTTCCCTGCAAGACAGAAAGATAAATTCATGAATTAGCTTTTCAAAGCAAGGTGGCTCTTTGGGCTTGTGGTTTGGGAAGGTGATGGCATAATTCAGGTGTGTTATTTGAGCTTTGGTGCTGTGAAGAGCTTAGCTACATGACTTCAAGTCTTGGGGTCCCTGAAGTATTAGCAGATGTAGGCTAAGAAGAGATTTTGAAGGTCTTGTGTTGAGCTGATAACAGAAGTATCAAGATAACTGGCTTCTTCCTCCCTTGCTGCAGAGTCCTGCAGTGCAGGCAGAATGCTGAGCAGTTGGTTTGGTGTTGGCACAAAACAGGTCTCAATAAACAGCTGTCCAAGCCCTTAACTGGTCAAACTGGGCAGAATCTGCACTGCCTGTGTTCTAGCTCAGCCGTGTCTCCCTGCCCCAGAGCCACTTGGTCCCTCCTTGCAGCACAAGCTGTGTGTAAAGGCAGTTGTTTCTGGTCACTGTTTGTGTCCTACAGCAATGCTGATGGCAATAATAATAATCTCCTCTTGGTCCCTAGGAAGGGAGAATTAACCCTGAGTGACTCTGGTGCTCACTGTGGCTAATTCCTCACAGGGCACTGTGGCAAAGGCATGTGCTGCTCTGGAGTTTCATTGAGTTTTGTTTCTGGACCTCCAAACCCACAGAGCAGAAACCCAGAGCCCATTGCTGCCTTTATCTGAGCTGTGCTGTGCCCTGGCCAGTGCTGCTGCCTGACTATTTCCAGTTTGCATAGTGCAAACAGAAGGTTCCTGCCCCAGCAAGCAACCAAATTTAGAGGTTTAGATTTGAATTAAATTTGCCAGTGCTAGGACTTCCTTCTAGTGCTGAGGGAGCCTTGCAGCTGCTCCCTCAGGAAAATGAGCTCACAGGTCGCCCAGGCTGCAGAGGGGACAGGAGGTGTCAGGAAGGAGCCTCTTGGCTTGTGGACAGAGATTGTTCATGCCACAGGCTCAGGGTTTGCACCTCTCTCCTTCTGGGCTGTTTTTGGCCCTCAGTGAGGATCCAACTGGTGATGTACACCCTGCAAAGCTAAAACCTCCACAAGCAAATCCAGCCTCAGCAGACACAACCCTCGGATCCATGTCCCTTGGAGAGGAAAAGGTGGAGTTTGGAGGTGTGAGTAGCACAGACACTGCCTAAAGCAGCCAGAAGAGACAGGGCAGAGTCAGATTGGATGTGAGGAGAAATGTTTTCCCTGTGAGGGTGTTCAGCACTGGGATATTGCCCAGGGAGGTGGTGGAGTCACCATCCCTGGAGGTGTTTGAGAGGTGTCTGGATCTGGCACTGGAGGAGATGGTTTGGGGGTTCCAGCAGTGACAGCTTAATGGTTGGATTTGATGTTAAAGGTCTCTTCCAGCCTTGATGATTCTGATTCTAAAGGGCTAAGGGCTGCAGTGATAAGAACTGGGATGCTTTGCTGAGGGACAGGAAGGTCCTTGCCTAATGCTCTAATATGGAGCATTATCAATGCATCTTAGTTTATCTTTGATCCTGTGGATTCAACAGCCACTGAAACAGTGTCACAGGCAGCAGATCCTTCTGCACACACCTGTGATGGATATCACAGAGCTGCAAGGGCTTTACCTGCCTTGATTCATCTGCAAGAGCCTCTGCTGCAGCCTCTCTTTGGGTTACATCCTAGCAGGCACCTACAGAGACCTGCAGCTCATTCCTCTCCTTGTCAGGCAGGGAATGTCTTGGCTTAATCGCAACCCATTAGTTCATTTCCTCCCTGCATTGCTTCCCTTCCCTGCTGTGGGACTGGGGAGGTTGGACCTCCTGCAGCACATCAGGGTTGTGTTCAGCATCCCTGGAGCCCACAGCATGTTCTGCTGTTGATAAGCTGTTCTCAGCCTGCCTTGCACATATTCCCAGGCACAGATCCTGCCTGGAGCTATCCTGATTGCTGCCTTGCTTCATTGCTTTGTAACACAGATCAGGGCTGCCTTGGGGGACTGAATATGAGGATCCAGGTCAAAATATTGCCCTGGCCCTGCCCTGGGGACATGCAGTGCCCTTTGGCTGTACTTTGGCCTCAGAGCATCACCTCTCTGGGCCCAATCTGTAGGAGAGCAGCTGAAGCAATAAATATTAATAATGAAAGCAAAGCTTAGTCTGGACACCACACTGGTTTGGTGACTGGTCTGTCCTGGCCTCTGAGTGCTGCAGGGCACTCAAACACTCTCAAAACCAGAGGATTACAGAGATTTACCTGTGTACCTAGCAGTTTCCCCACCTGGGGAAAGAGGGGAATCCTGTTATCATGCAGAGGGTTCTTAGCCATGCAAGGACTAGGTATGAATTCAGACCCTTCCTAAAGCCCAGGCCCAAACCCTTCTGCCCTGCAGTTGGTGGGAACTCAGAATCCCAGGTCTGGTGTGGTTTTCCTCACAGTACACCTCACTTTCCTCTCACTGGATGTGTGCAGGGCCTGGTTGTGCTGCCTCAGTCACCAGCAGCTCATCTCTGATGAGCACTGACCTTCCCTTCTCAGTCCAAAGCCTTTCCCTTGCACAACAAAGCCTGAGTGATTTTTTTTTTTTTTTTTGAGCAAAGATCATGTTGAAACTAAATTACGTAGCATCATAAATCCACAAAGGGATGTTCAGTTATGTGCCATTTGCTTTGATTCTGGGCTCTGCTCTGTCAGGCAAACAGAGCTGCACTTCCAGCTGGTCTTTTCATGAGACCTTCGAGCAAATAAGGATGTTTGCCCTGCACAGTCATTTTTTGGACTCTCCTGGGGAATTAGCACCAAGGCTGGTTTTGCATTAGATAGACACACAACTGCTAAGCTTTGGAATACAACCCAAAGGGTAATAAAGCAAGCAGCAAGTCTTTTACAGTTCCTAAGGCTATAAAGTATGATATCATCAGCCAGGAGCTGTTTTCTAGGAGGGTAAACACAGCAGGTGCTTCCTGCTGCTTCCTAAATATCTGCCTGGGGGAGCATGTCTTGCCCAGTGATTCTCCATGGCTCAGGGGGAATTCTGCCCTTCTGCAGGAGCTGAAGGCTGTGAGGATCTCTGCAGCTGGTTCTTGCTGTGTTGGGTAATGCCCAGTGCTGGTTTGGTTCCACAGAGTTAATGTGCATGAAAGTCACAGCAAGAAAAAGACTTGTAAGGATTTTATATTTTAGGCTTGTAAGTCCCTTTGAGGTTTCTTTGTTTGGCAGAAGGCAAAAAGCCTGAGGCAAAAGGTTTGTTGGGGAAAAGAGCACTAAAATTCCTAATATCATAGAATCAGAGAATTTTAGGGGGTTGGAATGGGGCTGAGAGCTCATCCAGCCCCAAACCCCTGCCCTGGGCAGGGACACTGCCAGGGTTGGAGCAGCCACAGCCTCCCTGGGCAACCTGTGCCAGTGTCTCACCACCCTCACAGGCTAAAAACCAATCTAAATTCCCTCTCTCAATTTCTCCCTATTCCTCCTTGTCCTGTCCCTGCAGCTCCTAACACAGATTCCTCTGCAGCTTCCCTGGAGCCCCTTCAGCTCCTGGCAGGTTCCTCTGAGGTCTCCACACAACCTTCTCTTCTCCAGGCTAAATAGCCCTAACTCTCTCATAGGGAAGATTCTCCAGTCCTCTTATCAGCCTCGTGGCCTCCTCTGGCCTTGTTCCAACAGTTCCATGACCTTCTGATGTTGGGCACACCAGAACTGTGTGCAGTGCTCCAACAGGCAGCACTGCTCTCCTCCAGGAGGAGCAGCCCAGAAACCTTCTCTTCCCAGAGAACCATAGGATATAATCATCAACTCCTTCCTAATATCTAACCTAACTTTCCCCTCCTTCAATTTGAAATATAGTAATGAAATATAATATGTTTCTGCTGTCAGTTATCCACATTTCTGCTCCCACTCTTTC